>NC_050464.1:38051314-38065789 GCF_903995425.1 Onychomys torridus | reverse complement strand
GTGCATGCTCGGCCACACATGTCACACCTTTCCTCACCGAGGCTCAGGAGCCATCAAAGGAGACACAAGTCAGGGAGGATCTCAGTAAATCAGCGTCTTTTGGACACAACAGGACCACTGCCTCGTGAACTCACAGTGGCTGTGGCTGCCTGCCCAAGACCTGTACAAGATCAAGCACAGCAGAGGGATGAGAGGCTCAGGAGCCCCCACTCTTTGCTGAAGAGCCAATGACAGCTGATGCCTGCTAGGGGAAGGAGTCTGTTTTCCTTTTCCTTTTTTTTTTTTTTTTTAAGATTATTTATTTTGTATACAGAGTTCTGTCTGCATGTGTCCCGGCAGGCCAGAAGAGGGCACCAGGTCGCATTACAGATGGTTGTGAGCCACCATGTGGGTGCTGGGAATTGAACTCAGGACCTCTGGAAGAGCAGCCAGTGCTCTTAACCACTGAGCCATCTCTCCAGCTCCGAGTTTGTTTTCTTTAAGGGTGTGGCCTTAAAGACTCGTGCTCCAGTGAATGGTCCCACACCTGTGCATATATAGGAAACACTAATTGGACTCAGTGGGTTATTAAAAATAAAGATGGCAGAGGGGGAATGGGGGCTTGATCTGGGAGATATTAAGGATTTAAGGTATTAAGTTATTAAGGAATATGTTCAAAATACATCATATGCATGTATGAAATTCTCAAAAAAATTCATAAGAATATGTGGTTTTTTAAAAAGAATGAGCTAGGTACTATCAAATATTAGAAGCACCAGACTTTTTTAAGATTTATTTATGTATCTGAGTGCTCTATTTGCATGTGTGAGAATTGAACTCAGGGCCTCTGCAAGAGCAGCCAGTGCTCTTAACCACTGGGCCGTCTCTCCAGCCCAGAAGCATGAGACTTAATAATTGACATAATAAAAATGTGATGCTTTCCATCGAGATGAACCAGTTTGCAAGTTTACGTCGAAATACACCGTGAGCAGGAGAAGGGGCTGTTGGCGTTCCTGGTCTCTCTTCCCCTTGCCCAACTTCCTCTTCAACACTTCCATGTTACTTCCAGGAAGGCAGAAAGATTGATTTTGTTTGTGATTTCAGAGGTGTTAGTCTGTCATAACAAGGCAGACATGGAACAGCCCACACCAAGGGTTCTCAACCTGTGTGTCATGACACCTTTGGGGTCATATGTCATATATCCTGCATATCAGATATTTATATTATGATTCATAACAGCAGCAAAATTACAGTTATAAAGTAGCAACACGATAATTATATGGTTGGGGGTCACCACACCATGAGGAACTGTACTAAAGGGTCACAGCATTAGGAAGGTTGAGAACCACAGGCAAACAGGAAACAGTTGAGTAGTCACAGGAAGGGGTCAGGGCCAGGTAATACGCAAGGATGTGTCCCAATGATCCATTTCCTCCAAGCAGACCCCACCTTCTGCAGGTCCACGGCCTCCCAAGAGTCACCTCAAACTTCGAATCCGTTAGCCAATTAAGCTAGTGATCAGGCCAGAGCTCTCGTGATTAACTGCCTCTAGAAACTCCCTCACATATTCACCCAGACATGGGCTTTAGCGATCTCCTTGGGGATTCCCAATCCAATCAAGTTGGCGATCCCAGTTCACCCTCCTCATCTGATGGACACTCCCACCTCCCCTGCGAAACTGCAGCCACTTTGTCACCAGCAACCTCTTGGGTCCCTCTCAGACCTGTTTCTTTTTGTCTGTTTTGCTTTGGTTTGTTTTTATTGTTGTTTTGGGTTTGGTTTTTGGGGTTTGTTTGGGGTTTTTTTGTTTTTTTGTTTTTGTTTTTGTTTTTGTTTTGTTTGTTTTGGTTTTTTCGAGACAGGGTTTCTCTGTGTAGCTTTGTACCTTTCCTGGATCTTGCTCTGTAGCCCAGGCTGGCCTCAAACTCACAGAGATCCGCCTGTCTCTGCCTCTCAAGTGATGGGATTAAAGGCGTGTGCCACCACCGCCTGGCTGGTTTTGGTTTTTCGAGACTGGGTTCCTCTGTGTATCCCTGGCTGCCCTGAAACTCAATCTGCAGACCAGGCTGGCCTCGAACTCAAGAGACCTGTGTTTCATAAGCATGCAGAGTGGAAGATTTTTAAGCTAATTTTGTCCCCACCTCTTTGGACACTCCATCTAGGACAGCATACATTTCTTTGCCTCTCCCATCACTTAAATTTTGTGTGATTTATCTTTCCTCAAGGCACCAGGGACCGTCTGTGTGACAAGGAGACCAAATGTGGTCTTCACACGGAGCTTTCCCCCCTCTTCATTCACCGGACACCTCCAAGTCTTCACCCAGAGACTCACTTCTAGACTTCCATCATACCCACACTTCCTCCTCTTTCTAACGTGGCCCAAGGCCCACACCTAAGATGGGGCAGTCACCCGTGTTTTCTCCTATCCTACCTCATGTCCCTGCTTCCTCCTAAAGAGACTTAGAACCAAGCTCCCTTTCCTACCTCCCCCGTGTCCAATCATCCCCCCCCACCCCCCCATCCCCACACACCCCTTTTGTAGCCTCTACTGACCTGGAACTCACTGTGTCAACCAGGCTAGTTTCAAGCTCACAGAGATCCACCTGCCTCTGCCCCCCTAGTGCTGGGATCAAAGGCACGTGCCACCACCAGCTAGCCCACCACTGTGTCCTACTTGGACGGCCACACGGGTCCAGACCTTACATCTACTCTTGCATTTCTGCCGTCCATCCTCAGGACAGAAGGTGACAGAGCGATTGTCCTAGAGTCTAAACTCACTGCACAATGTGCTTCTGACTCACCCCTGCCTTCGGGGCAGAGTCAGGACATATTCACCTGGCATGTGACCCAGTGGGCCACTTCCTCTTTCTCAAACAATATTATCACTCGGCTTCCAGAACATTCTTTTCTTCACCCCCCAGCATTTCCTTATTCTTCTTTGCTGAACTCTTGGGTCTCCCCAGACTGAATCCTGTAACTGCTTCAGAGCTCAGGACTCCATTCACTCTTCTCCACCCGAGCCTCATGGCTCTAGCTCTGTGTTAGGGGCATCTTTTTTTAAAATATTTCGTTCTATTAATATTGTGTGTAATGCACATGTGAGTGCCTATACACACATTCAAGTTATTAATTAAACAAAGCATGTCTTTTAAAATATTAGTCAGAGCTGGGCAGTGGTGGCGCACACCTTTAATCCCAGCACACGGGAGGCAGAGGCAGAGGCAGGGGGATCTCTGTGAGTTCCAGGCCAGCCTGGGATACAGAGTGAGTGCCAGGACAGTCATGGTTACAGAGAAACCCTGTTTTCAAAAACCAAAAGAGAAAAAAAAAAAAATTAGTCAGCCCATATAGCCATCCTCTGCTCAGAACTCTCCAACGGTTCCTCATTTCTTTCAGAATAAAGCAAAAGTCACGATAGTCTTCAAGAGGCTGCAGCGTTTGCCTCCCACTCTTTATGACTCAGCTCTTATTCCCTTTCAACTCCCCACCGTGATCATTCCGTTCTAGGCACCCTGACATTCCTCAGACCCAACAAGCACATTGCCACCACAGGGCCTTTGCACATGCCACAAAGGATCTCCTCTGACTGCCGTACATAAGGCTCACTCTGCATTGCCTTCTTGTCTTTGTTCAAGCCCTCCTCAAGTGAGCCCTCCCTGATTATATAGACCAAGCACTTATCTCTCTGTCTCTGTCTCTCTCTCTCTCTCTCTCTCTCTCTCACACACACACACACACACACACACACACACACACGCGCGCGCGCACGCACACTGCCTATTGGCCCCCTTCTGTTTTATTATTCTGCTTACTTCTTGTTGACCTTTTACTCACTCTAATTTTACTTGTTAATACAGCTCATTGTCTTTCTAACCACTGGTAAGTAAGTTCTCTGGGGACAGGGATCTTGTGCCTGGAGCATAGTAAGTGCTCAGTAAATGTTCGCTGGATGAACGAACACAGGAAAGTGGGGAATAGGAGAGTGAGCACCACCGTGCTCTCCCACCCAGATGTGTCCCCTCCTCGGCGAATGCCCAGGTCTGTTCACCCTCTGAGGCCCTGACAGCTCCCACTTCTCAGCCTCTGTGCACTCCCTCCTTTCCAACTGACTTCTAGTTTGTCTGTGTTTGCTTGTTGTTCTGTGGGACTGAGCCTAGGGATTCACACCCTCTTCAAACCCCTCTGCCCCCGAGCTACCAAGCTCCCTCTGACTCTAGTCTTTAAGACTCTTGGTAAACGGGTGTTTGCTGGCACTGCCTGCAACCCTCAACAAATTCTTCCCCCTGGCTTCCTCCCAGGGAGCCCCTGGCAGCCGAGAAAGCATCACATCCTGGACTCTAGGAATCTCCCTTCCTGCTCGTTTGCTCCGTTGCTCAGAGAGCCCTGTGGGGCCGAAGCTTTTCTTAGCTTGTCTGTCTAGTGCCGTGTCCGTGAGCCACTTAATGAATGCTTTGTAAGAAAACAAAAATCCTTGACCATGTATTCTCTCTGCTCGGTAGTCTTATGTTTCAGCAGCACAAATTTATGAGGTGGCTCTCATTACTAAACCCAGCTAGTACATTAAGAATGTGAGGGTCTGGGTCAGCAAGATGGCTCAGCAATTAAAGCTGCTTGCTGCAGGCTATATAGCAGGGGGACCCTGGGATGACTGTAGCTTATAATAAATAAGTTTCGGTTTTACTCAATTACTGGGCAAGCCTCAATGAAACATTTCACTATTAGGATAAGTATTTATACTGTATCAAGCTGATAATAGAAAAATAAAATAAAATGGGAAAAGAAAAAAAAGAAGAAATTAAAAATAAAATAAAATGGCAGAGTAGAAAGAAAGGAAGGAAGGAAGGAAGGAAGGGAAAGAAAGAAAGAAAGAAAGAAAGAAAGAAAGAAAGAAAAAAAGAAAGAAAGAAAGAAAGAAAGAAAGAAAGAAAGCTGCTTGCTGCCAAGCCTGATGATACGTGTTCGATTCCTGGAACCCATATGGTGGAAGCAGAGAACTGGCCCCTGTAGGTTGCCCTCTGACCCCTACATTTGCACCAAGGCACTCACCCCCCCCAAAAAAAACCCACCCAAATAAACTATATAATTTAAATTTTAAGGTTCTTTTAAATAACAAAGTAGGAAGGTCCACACGGCCAAGCCTCTGGTGACTTCAGTGTCTTTTCGATTCCAGTCCTCACTCTTGACCACAACCGTGAGTCGGTCCTTTCTCTTTCCAAACCTCAGTTTCCATATGATGGGTGGGGGCAACTGGCCTGAGTCATCGAGACAAGGTGTCCCCAGAAGGTCAAACTTGAGCCAATTTCAGTTTACACACATCACAAAAGGGAAACTCCGTGTGTAGAGAATCGAAACCTAGGCACAAAGGTTGGCAGGATGCCAGCCTTGTTAAGGCGGCCCCGACCTGCTTGTTAAGGAGGTCCCAGCCTCTCATCCCCCAGCACATCTCCCATGACAATACATCTCCAAGAAGAGGCCCCCCAGCGAGCCTGTCACTCCCACATTCCTCTCTTTTCCCATCCTTTCCACCACAGGGTGTTAGAGGTCAGCTGGAAAAGAACCACCTTAAAAAAAAAGGAGGTGTGTTCGGGAAGTTGGGTGGGTGCTTGGCTATATAACCCTGCAGCAGTGGGCCATCAGCACGGACATGGCCCTGGCCCAGGAGCTGTACAGCTTCCCAGCCTCCAAGCTGGACTCCTTTGTGGCTCAGTGGCTGCAGCCAACCAGAGAATGGAAAGAGGAGGTCCTGGACACTGTGAGGACAGTGGAACAGTTCCTGAGGCAGGAGAATTTCCAGGGAGAACGCGGGCTGCCCCGGGATGTGCGGGTGCTGAAGGTGGTCAAGGTAAGACTGGACCTCTCCATTCCTAAGCAGGATAAGCAAAACCCAGCTGCCAGGGGTCCCCTTAACTCACAGACCCTAGTTCACACTTCTGACATCTCGGGACACCCCAGCTAGCTGTCTACAGCCCACTGCCTTCAGCAGAATGAACCAGTAAAACGCTAATAGACCACCTTTGGGGAGTGTGGTAGCCTAGCCTTTAATGTTCCATCATGGCGGCTTACATTCTGTGAGGTAGATACAATTCTTTCCCCACTTTACAGCCGAACAGAGGTGTAATGCGAGGCCTCTCGTTGGATCCTGACAAATAAAATACAGTAAAATGCAGTTTGGGGAGTCTGACATGGGGGCCCACTCCTGCGATCCCAACACTTGGGAGGTGGAAGCAAGAGAACCATGGGTTGGGAAGCAGCCTAGGTTACAAGATTCAGATAAGAAAATGTGTGTGTGTGTGTGTGTGTGTGTGTGTGTGTGTGTGTGTGTGTGTGTAGGCACGATTGGTAAATGTTTAAAATTGTGTGCATTTGGGTAAGAAAACAGCTGTTTTGCCAAGTCTAATAGCACCTACTGGGGTTGGGGGCTCTCTTTTTGGGGGACTCACATGCTATGCTGTTTCTGGACAAAGCTCCTTACTGCTTGTTAAGGGGAATAAACGTTCAGTGTGTACGAGACTCTGGGCCTACAAAAGACAGACAGACACAGACGTGACAGGTATCTCGGATGTATGTCCTGCTTTCCTGCTTCCTCTGTGTCTGGCAGGCTGCCTGCCCATGCACTCCCCATCTCCCTCCAGCATCTCTCTGGCATCTCTTTTTCTCCCTCCACCCCACAACCAACCTAAATTCCTCCTCCTACTTATTCTCCCCTGCCTGGAAGTCCGCCTATACCTCCTCCATCACTATTGGCCATTCAGCTTTTTATTAGACCAATCAGGTGCCTTAGGCAGGCAAAGATAAAGGAGCAACACATCTTTACATAATTAAACAAATGCAACACATCTTTACATAGTTAAACAAATGCAACACATCTTTACATAGTTAAACAAATGCAGCACATCTTTACATAGTTAAACAAATGCAGCACATCTTTGCATAGTTAAATGTTCCCCAACACTGGGACATTTGCAGACTTTACAGTCTCCTTTGTCTAACATCTGCTTCTGGGGTTTGTGAATGTTAAGCCCAACACATTGATGGCAAGGAGAGGAAAGATTCTTTGAAATCCATTCTTACTATTCTGCTTCTCGGTGATGGTCGCCTCTGAGTGTCCTGGTCATCGCTGAATGAACTGGCCTTGGTAAATGTGACATCTGGAAAGAACCCAGTATATGTCAGCATAACCAGGTGTGCAGAGTTATCTAAAGGAGGGATCAGAAACAGCCCCACCATGAATGGTGCACTCATGGTAGTGGATGTGTGTGTGTGTGTAGGGGGGTCTTCTTGTAAAGTAAACAGGTACACTAAGGGGAAAGTGAGGCACGATGGCACATACCTGTAACCCCAGCACTTGGGAGACCGAAGCAAAAAGGATAGCCTGGACTATATAGTGAGCTCCAGGCCAGCCTGGGCTACATAGTGAGATCCTGTCTCAAAAACAACTACACAGGAGCTAGGGAGATGACTCAGCCGTTAAGGGCAGGCACTACTCTTCCAGAGTACCCAAGTTCAGTTCTCAGGGTCAAGATCAGGCAGCTCCCAACTGCCTGTATCCCCAGCTCTAGAGGATCTGGTCTATGCCTCTGGCTTCCATGGGTACCCATACTCACATGTTCATACACATACGTGCATACACACACACACACACACACACACACGCACGCACGCACGCACGCACGCACGCATGCATACATATACACACACTCATGCATGCACATACACACGAAGAAGAAGGAGAAGGAGAAGGAGAAGAAGAAGAAGAGATTCAAAGATAAATTATATTCCCCTAAATTTGAATTCAGATACAATTTGAATTCTACGAACCTAGGCCCTTAACCCTAAAATGTGACAGCCAGGCCTAGAAAGGGAAAGCAACTTGGCCAAAGTCACACAGCCAGTAGTTAGAAGAACTAAGGTTAGACTTTAGACTTTCTGCCCCTGGGCCTGACGCCCTCCTTATATTTAATCTTTACATCCCTCTCCATCTCTCCCCCTCTCTCTGCAGTACGTGAGAGACAAGTGCCCCCGAGCCAACCTGCCCCCTCTCTATGCCCTGGAACTACTAACTGTCTATGCATGGGAAGCAGGCACCCAGGAGGATGCTAACTTCAGGCTGGATGAAGGGCTCGCCACTGTGATGGAGTTGCTCCAGGATCACGAACTCATCTGCATCTACTGGACCAAGTACTACACGCTGCAGAACCCAGTCATCGAGGACTGTGTCAGAAAACAGCTCAAAAGAGAAAGGTACTGGGCCACTGCTGGACACAAAGTCCCTCAGAAAAGGCAAAAAGGGGAAATATGAAGTCTTATGACTTGACTTTATTAAGTATGCGCTGAGGCTGCCTTTGGGACAGCATGGGCTGCTCCCTGATCGTCTCAGTCAGATAGTGGGGGATGCTTGGAGCAGAAGGCATGGAGCTCAAGGTGTCCAGTTCACCCCAGGAGCCTGCTTTCACATTCTATCCCAGAGACAAAGTCACCACTCCTAAGCCCCAATCTCCAGGAACACAAAGTGTAGTTCTTACTTATGGACATGGAGTCTACCTCAGGCAGTCTCCCAAGGGGCCCATGAAGGCCATCTGACTGCACTCAAGCCAGTAATGTTTAGTCATTCAGTGTTTGCCTACAGGAGAGACACATCTTAGAGGCAGCCAGAGCTTTTCCTGCTGAGGTGGGAGAATTAGAACAGCTAAGAACCTTCTCTATTAACCATGACACCTTAAGGTCTAGGTCTCATTCCTTCGCCTCTAAAGCAGGGATAGCAATAATAGTAAGGATACTCTCTCTAGAACCGTTGAGAGAATTAAAGCAGGTTCACTCAGGTTCTGGTCCAGTGCTTCAAAAGCAATCGGGGTCACTGTTGATGATGATGGTGTCACTGTTATCAAAGGCCATTCACCAAATTTGGCCTCAAACTTGTGCGGCCTGTCATGACTTTGAGAGGTCTCCCATGCCAGAGTGGACATCTCATACTGCTCCAGGATGCATCCAGCAGCCTCATCCTCTCCAAAATCTCGTCATCTTCATGCCTTTGCTCTCCTGTGATAGTTTAAGGCCCTCTTGACTGACAGTTCTGGGGGATGGTAGCTGAGAAGTGTCTCCCCAGACAGTAGCCTTCAAACTGGAAAGATCCTGGGCATCCTCTCTTTATGTTGCAGACCCATCATCTTGGACCCAGCAGACCCCACCCACAATGTGGCGGAAGGGTACAGATGGGACATAGTTGCTCAGCGGGCCAACCAGTGTCTGAAACAGGACTGTTGCTATGACAACAGAGACACCCCCATCCCCAGCTGGACTGTGAAGGTAATGGCTCTTTCCAGGACTGTTAGTGGCCTGACAATCCAAACACTACACCTGCATAGTGTCGGTTCGCCCAGTTAGGTGCCTGTGGAGCACAGCACTTCAGAAGCAGGAAGCCTGTGATACCCCCCTGCAGCCAGCTATGAACTTTGACTTTTCTAAGCCTTGGGATCCCAACTTTTACATCCTTACACTCTTCCCCTACTGGAATATCAGGTTCATGTTCCTGATCACTGCTTGCGTATTCTGAATACAGCTAGGTCAAGTCACTCAGCCGTTAGGTGCCAACATTGGACTTGGGGTTGGGAGAGAGGGAGGAGGAACTGTGGAAGGTACAGAAATGGGGCATGACCTTGTCCTCGAGGAATGCATACAGCACCATTGCAGCAAACCAGAGTAAGTTTACACGAACCTGCGAGACAGATTACCAAAGAGATGAGACTCTCGGGAAATGAGAAGTGCTAAGCAACACTGCACGATGCTACATCTCCGACACAGGCAAAGCGCATAATCATTAGTATTTACAGTTTGCAAAGTGTTTGTCTAGAGGCTGTCTCCACTGAACTTCACAGGCAATTCTAGAAACAGGTCGAATATTATCACTATCTTTATTGTTTGTTACTGTAAGGACTATTGTTTCCATTTTTCAGAAGGGCAAGCTGAGGCTCCGGAGGGCGTAAGTCAATAAATCAAGGTCATAGTGGTAATAGACAGCAAAGCTAGGTCCAATTAGGTCTCTAATGAGGCTCTGGAAACAGACAGTAAACACTAGCTAGAATCACCAGGCAAGATTCCCTGCAGGAACTTCAAGCTGGAGTGACCCCAAAGCACCCGACGAGGATATAAATGCCAATGAGAAGGCTCTGTGGGTAAAGGGGCTTGCTGCTAAAGCCTGAGGACCTGAGTTCCATCCCTGGTGCCTACATGGTAGAAGGAACAGAATTGACTCCTAAAAGTTGTCTGTCCTCCACATGCACACTGTCACACAGACACAGACTCTCTCTCTCTCTCTCTCTCTCTCTCTCTCTCTCTCTCTCTCTCACTCACACACACACACACACACACACACACACACACACTACACACACACATACACACACACTCACACTGTCTGTCTGTTTGTCTGTCTATCTATCTATCTATCTATCTCCCTCTCCAAGATACTCCAGGTTGAAGAGAAAAGAACAGGAGATGGGGATGAGCAGCGTATGTGTGAGAACAAGAGGCTGCAGATGGCAGGAACTAGAGCAGAGACTCTAGAGTAAGGTGCAGGCAGGAAATGAGGGGCTACAGCCAAGTAAACCAGAGGATAGGACGGAAAGGTATGCCTCTGGGTGTTTTTTTTATGAAACCAGGACTACGTAGCCCTGACTGTCCTGGAGCTCGCTCTATAGACCAAACTAAGCCTCAAATTCACAGAGATCCACCCACCTCTGCCTCCTGAGTGCGCCACCACACCCAGCCTGTGCCTCTGAGATTTTTGAAGCCAGGCTTCACTGTGTATCCTAGGATGCCCTCAAGCTCCCAATCCCCTGTTCTGACACATATATGTCACCCCCAGCTGGGCTGGGGGATTTTTTTTTTCTTGAAAACTTTACAACACTAGGCTTAGAGTCCTTCAAAACCCTGCTGTGCCATGCAGTGAATACTGAGCTCTATGTGGGCACAATCATTGTGTCTACCAAGTGGGAGGAGAGCCAACCTCATGGGGCTGAAAATGTACTCATGGGAGATGCCCAGTAAGAGCCTACAAGTGATTGGCACTCCCCAAACATTTGCTGCTGCAGCTGCTGCTGCTGCTGCTGCTGCTGATCATGATCATGATCATTACAGTGATGAGGAAGCTGTTTTTGCTATGATGAATCTGGGAAGGGAATGTATAGGTCATCAGACAGAAATGTGAGCCTAACCCTGCTTCCCCTCTCTTGCAGAGAGCACCAGATATCCAGGTGACAGTGGAGCAGTGGGGTCACTCCGATTTAATCCTCTGGGTGAACCCTTATGAACCCATAAAGAAACTTAAAGAGAAAATCCGACGGAGCCGGGGCTACTCGGGCCTGCAGCGCCTGTCCTTTCAAGAGCCCGGTGGCGCCCGGCAGCTCCTCAGGAGCCATTGTTCATTTGCCTACTACGGAATCTTCTCCCACATCCACATCTGCCTGCTGGACACCATCTCCCCCGAGATCCAGGTCTTTGTGAAAAACCCAGATGGTCGGAGCCACGCCTACGCCATCCACCCCCTTGACTTCGTCCTGAGCCTGAAGCAGCAGATTGAAGACCGGCAGGGCTTTCAAAGCCAGGAGCAGCAGCTGGAGTTCCAGGGCCACGTCTTGCAGGACTGGCTTGACTTTAAATCCTATGACATCCAAGACAGTGTCACCCTCACTCTGTCCAGGAAGAGAGAGGGGGAAGCTTTATTTGCACCCAGCTAGTTTACTCTGTAAACGTCTCTGCATTTTTGATCACTGTCTTATCCTAGACTCAGCCTTATTGCCCCTCCTTCCGGTTCTCTGCTGGCATGGTCCGAGTCTTCAGCACCCTGCCAGGAGGAACCAGAAGGGATGTGAGAAGTCACATGCAACCAGACACTAGCCAGACACTCTATGTGGCAATGGAATTCTGCAGTCACTGCAGAAACCCTCATGGCTGCACTACCAGGACTTGGTCAGTAAATGGCAGTTTCACTAATAAACTCTTAACTTGTTCAGAGGAAGCCAAATTCACCTCCCAACCAGTTACACTGACCCGGCTTCAGGATGTCTTATCTCCAACTTGCCTACACCAGAAACCTCCATCCGGGCATATCTGAAGCTTCCCCTGCCCCCCACCCTCCTTCTGCCGGCCTCTGACTATCAAAGGCAGGGTAGGGCATCGGGTTCCTTTCGAATTGAGAATAAACAGCCTTTGTTTCTTCACGCTTTAGCGGTTTTCATTCATTTCCACAGAGGCCTCTCTCTCAGCTCTGGGGACTGACAGATATAGAGAAACTGAGATGAAAAGAGACAAAACCTGGGAGGTTGAAGACAAGACAAGGTTTTTAAAATTCCTCCTGGGCATGGTAGCAGGTCTTTAATGCCTTTAATCCTTGGTGGAACAGAGGCAGGTAGATCTCTGTGAGTTGGAGGCCAGCCTCGTCTACGTTGTGAGTTCTAGACCAGCCAGGACTACGTCATGAGACCCTGACTCTAAGTTTTCTGCCTGTGACTCCTAAAGCCCACACATAAATAGTAAATAATAGTTTAGAGAGAAAGGGAAAAAACCTCATTTTTATTGCCAAAGGATATTGTAATTGGGTTTATGTCAAATAACCTATCAAAAGCTCCCTTTTGACCTGTTTTCTGGTGGATTTACCACAGTTTCAAGTCTACTTCATAGCTGGTTTTCAAAAACCTCTGAATAATTTAACACTAGTATTCTATACATTTCCTAATTCTCTTGCCTCCAGGGATTGAAAGAGCATCTCTTTTGCAAAGGGTAAACAGGCTAGCTCACCCATAGCTTTGTGTACTTCATAACACAGCCCCTGTAGGTGCTTTGAAAAAGTAATGAATAGGGCTGGGGCAGATCCATGGGTAGAGCACTCACTAGGCACCCATGACGTCCCAGTTCAATCCCCAGTACCAACCAAACCAGGTGTAGTGGCACACCTCTGTAATCCCAGCACAGAGACAGGAAAATCAAGAATTCAGTCATCGTTGGCTACATTTGGGGCCAGCCTGAGCTATGTGAGACCCTTTCTCAAAAGAAAAATTGACTAGATGAATAAATCACTGTTTTGGTCCAATTAGTCTCCTATAACAAAACACCATAAACCCAATGGCCTATAAATAACAAGCATTTGTTTCTTACTGAGAAGTTCAAGATCATTGGTACCTGGTGAGGACCTCTTGCTGGTTTACAGATGGCAGCTTCTCACTACGCCCTCATGTGGTGGGAGGAGAGAAAGGCAGATCTCTGGGAGCATTGACAGCAGTGATAAAGGCTTTGTTGCCTGTCAATCATCTCCAAAGGCTCAATCTCCTAATGCTATCAGCTGGGGAGGTAGAAACTCCACACAGGAGTTTGCAGGAGATTCAGATGTTTCAATCATAGCAGTCACTTGAAAAATGTTAAGGTTTATTTACTTTATTGAGTGGGTATGAGTGCTTTGCCTGCACATATGTATGTGTACCACATTCGTTCCTGAAACCCTCAGAGGTTGGGGTGGGATTCTGTAGAATAGGAGTTATGGATGGTTGTGCACCACCATGAGAGTGCTAAGAATAGAACCTGAATCCTCTTCCAGAGCAACAAGTGCTCTTAACTGCTGAACTGTCTCTCCAGCCCCTTTTAAAAACTTTTTTTCCACTCAAGACTGCTTTCCTCTCAAGAAATTTTTTCACATCATCCAGACATGTAAGTATGCAAAATAAGCAGGCAAAAAACCCCACAGAAAACAAATAAAGAAATATATTTTAAAACAATTATTTGGCACCAGCAAGATGGTTTAGGAGGTAAAAGTCTTTCCTACCAAGCCTGGCAAACTGAGTTTGATCCCTAGGAACCACATGGTAGGAGTGCAGAACTACCCTCTCAAGTTGTCCTCTACCTTCCATGTTTGTATACACACACACACACACACACACACACACACACACACACACAAATATAACACAAATCTTTTTTTTAAGTTATTTGGTGTGTATATCACTTGCCGTTGATTAAAGACTAATGTGAGCAGGTGTAATTACAATCCTGATATGAGGGAAACAGAAACAAGAAGGGCAATGTAAGTTCAAGGCCAGCCTGGTCTACATAGCAAGTTCCAGGCTAGCCTGGGATATGTTCACCGGTCTCAAAAGGGCAGGTGAGGTGGGGATATTGCTCATTCAGTAAAGTGCTTACCTTTGCAAGGATCTGAGTTCCACATCCTGAACCCACTTAATAAAAGCCAGGCAAGGTGGTGCACCCTCGAGATCCCAGAACCAGGGAAGGAGCCAGGCAAACCCCTACCTAGGGCTTGCCGGCCAGCCACTATAGCTTACTTGGTGAGTTTCAAGGCCAGTGAGTAACCTTGACTTAAAAAAAAACCAAAAAACAAAAAACAAGGGAGACAGCACCTGAGGAACAACACTCCAGGTTGACTTCTGACCTCCGTACTCATGCCCACCTATGTGCACATATATCTACACACACATAAACATGCATTAATGTACA
>NC_050464.1:37908814-38046314 GCF_903995425.1 Onychomys torridus | reverse complement strand
GCAAAAAGAAAAAAAAAGGAAGAAAGAATGAAAAATTTTTAGATTTAGAAACAAAAGGTGCTTTTGTTGGTACCCAAAATGTTATCCTAAGTCTGGCATCCCCTCTCCCTCAGCTCCATCGCCATCTCAGAAGTGTGGAAGCCGCGCAAGGCGGAGGTGCAGCAGGTGGCAGAGGAGGAGGATGGTGAGTCCTTAAAGAACTGATAAATGCTGCCGTTGGGAGGTGCCGCTGGGTGGGTGGTGCCTGCGGCGCCCCGGGAGGTGCCGCTGGGTGCCGGCAGCGCCCTGGGAGGTGCCGCTGGGTGGGTGGTGCCGGCAGCGCCCCGGGAGGTGCCGCTGGGTGCCGGCAGCGCCCCGGGAGGTGCCGCTGGGTGCCGGCAGCGCCCCGGGAGGTGCCGCTGGGTGGGTGGTGCCGGCAGCGCCCCGGGAGGTGCCGCTGGGTGCCGGCAGCGCCCCAGGAGGTGCCGCTGGGTGCCTGCAGCGCCGTGGGAGGTGCCGCTGGGTGCCGGCAGCGCCGTGGGGCGGCAGCACTGTGCCAGGGGTCTCTCCTTGCATTTGCTCTCCCCGAACTCTGAGGCAGGAATTATGGTACCCATTCCCAGAATGAGCCAGCTCTGAGACCCCTCACCTGCTCTGGTACCGGCAGAAGCATTTTGCCCTCTCAGCCCACAGCCTTTCCCACCCACTCTGTCTGACCCTGTCCTATACTTGGAGGCTGGCACAGGTGAGAGATTCAACTGCTATCTTCCAGAAGCTTCTGAAGGCTGGCTGTGGTGGCATGCACTTTTAATCCCTGCACTCGAGACAGAGACAGGTGGATTTCTTGAGTTCGAGGCCAGCCTGGTCTATGTAGTAAGCTGCAGGACAGCCATGCCTATATGGAGAGACCTTGTCTCAAAACAAAATCCACCAGAAGCCTTTGAAGCTTACTGTCTGGATTGGAGTGTCCTCCCCTGCAAACCCTCCTTTCCTGCTCCTCCATACCACCCCGCTCCGGCTCCACAGGACAGCAAGCAGTCCTTCCTCAGACCAGCTTCAGTTTACACAAGCATGGCAGGGGTGCCTGAGCCTTCGCCACTAGACGGGATGCCTGAGGACAGGCTGTAGGCTCCACACCTCGAGGAAGGGTCGGTGCCCGCTCCTCCCATTGCTGACCTTGTCCCCATGATTCTTAGGCTTCCGCCTTTTCTTCACATCCATCCCCGGAGGCCACGAGAAGGAAGCTTCTCAGAAACCCTGCCGAAAGCGCCAGCCCCCCAGCTCCAGGTGAGAGCTCACAGCCCCTCCTCTCCTCTCCTCTCCTCTCCTGGCTGATCCCGAGAAGTAGCTAAGGGGCCCCAGTCAGGTCCAGACCAAGGGAAGAGGCCTATCAGATCACAGGTCAGTGTGCCCCAGCAGGGAGTGCACAGGGTCTTCTAGGGGGAACTAAGGATCTCCACACGTCATGAGCAGCCATCTTGGGCCAGATGGCTCCCTTTATCATCCTTGCCTCCTGAGATGCTCTGTGAAGTTTGGGTGCTGTCAAGGTCCTCATTATAGACGAGAGTACTGAGGTCAGAGAGTTAAGGTCACGGGGCTGACAAGCTGACCTTGAGTCTGCCTCGCCCCAGAGCCCGAGCTCCATGGCCGTCTCCACCTGGTCTGGAGGCGGCAGGGCAGCGGTGAGGCCGGTCCAGACGCCGCCGGCTAATCTGCCTACTGTCCCTGGCAGCAGTGAAGACAGTGACGAGGAGTGGCGGAGATGCCAAGAGGCAGCCGTGTCTGCGTCGGACATTCTCCAGGGGTCAGCCATACACTGTCCTGCCGAGGTGGAGGAGGAGGCGGAAAAGAAGAGGAGGAAGAAGAGGGTGAAAAAGAAAGCCAAGAAAGAGGCTGACGGTGACTTGGCCGGAGCCACAGGCCTGAAACCGGTAGAGGAGGCAGGCAGCGTCAACGGGGACTCAGCATCACTGGGGATCAAAAAGAAGAAAAGGAAGAAAAAGGCCAAGAAAGCCAGGGAGGCTTCCCCATGCCCACCAGTAGAGCATGCTGCAAACTGACTTCAGACTGTAGGCACCATGGCCACAGGCTCAAGGCAGGGCTAAGCCACACTCCCTCCAGGTTCTGGCACTGCCTCTGCCCACAAGTGACTTTAGCTGGGCTTGCCCAAGAGTCCAAGCAAAGAAGTGGGTGTGTGCGGAGAGGCCTGAGCAAGGGGATGGACTTGAGGTTCCAGAATATTCTATTACCTCAGGAAGGAGGGCTCTTCCAGCTTTTGAGACTGAGTCTTGGCTTCCATCTCCCCTATGTGCCCAGCCTGGTGTGACAAGTGGCCTTGAAGAGTGAGGGGGAGGGGTCTCCAAGCTACTGAGGTCCAGAAAAACTTTTATACCTCTTCCCCAGCCCACACAGACCTAACAACATTGTCTGGAAAAGAAGGAAAGATATTCCCCTCCTCCCCCCCCAGAATTCTCTTACCCCAAATTTGTTAATATACTGTCCATAATAGTGCGTCTTAAGTCAGTTCAGTCACTGAAAATCAGGTGCCAGAGTGCTGGGACCCGCTTAGTGGTAGGTGCAGGCTTGGCTACAGGGCCTCAAGTTCTGTCCCCAGCACCAAAGAGAGAGGGAAAGTAAATTATCGGGTGACCCAAGTCGCGGACTAGGTGCTGCTTGGCGCTGACCCCCTTGTTCTGTTGTCTGTCTGAAAGAGTCTCTGTGTAGCTGCCAGTCTCCTGCTTCTGCCTCCTGAGCAGGATGACAGGAACAGGGGTCAGTGCTGGGGATCAAACCCACACCGTCGTGCTCACTGGGCAATGGCTCTACCACTGAGCCACATCCTCAGCACAGAAAGTTGGGGAACATCTTAAATAAAAACCACGTGTGGGACTCTCCCATCCACACCCCAAGACCCAGACCTGCTTCCTCACCCCAGCTCCAAGACCCAGGAAATGGCACCACACGTGGACAGGGTTTCTTTCAGTGAATCTTCTGCAGGGAGGGGGCACAGATTCAGGTGGAGTCACCTTACCTCGCTCGTTTCCAGGTAAACAAGAAAACCGTGTGATCGTGTGTCTGGAGCCTGCCTATGCCTCAGGTCCCCTGGCCTGCGCCTGGCTTCCCTCTGCCCTCCCTCCTGGCCACTGAGGGAGAAGCAGGAAGCTCCCGTACGTTTTTTCACTGACTTTACTAAAAGTTAAATAAGTACAGACTTGTCCATAGCTGGCTCTAAGCTGCAGGGGACCCTGGCTCTCTCCTGGCCCTTCCTCAGTACCAGACAGGAGCCCGCCCGCTAAGAGCCAGGTTCTCTGCAGTCGGCCCAAGGAGATGGTGTCACATGTGCTCTGGGCTCCAGAGTTGCTTTGCCCCTCACAGCCGCACTCAGGACCTCGGATGCCTCAGAATGGCTGCTGGCCCTCCAGGCTTCAGCTCAGGCCAGTAGGTGGCTTCTCTGTGCTGGTCTCAACACTCTCTCCACCAGACGCTGCTCAGGCCTTGTCTTCTGAGTTCTGCCTCCCCCACACCAGAAGGAATTGTTGTCAGGGCCCTAAAGCCAGGGGAGCTGATGGCCCAGGATGTGGCCTCCTCCAGGAGTCACACACCCTCAGGAACAGGGATGACAACCCCTTTCCCTGAAGCGGCTTTCCCAGTAGAGGCAAGATACCAGGCTGGCATCAAAGACATGTCCGTCCGAGGGAGCAAATGAGATCCTAGGGCTGGGAGAGGGGATGGCTCGGTTCGAGAAAGCCTAGACAGCCCTGCATGCCTTCCCCAGAGCTCCCAGGCCTCACAGAACAGCTGCTTGGAAAACCCATGTCTGGGGTGGGGAGGATGATCCACAAACAGGCATGTGGGTCACTGGCTGTCAGGCGCCGGGTGGAACGGCCTGAGGATGCACAGGGGACAGAAGGCAGCCGGTGGATCTAGGGCCTCGGATCCTGTAGGGGACTGCAGGCCCCGACTGGGAGTACCAGCATCACAGGCTAACCCCTTCTGTTCCAAGTATCGAGTCTCCTATTCTGAGCAGCGGGATCATCTTCCAAAACACTGCCCAGATCGGGCTGTCTTCCAGTCCTTTGTGGTCCCCTTCTCAGGCTGGGACACCCCAGAGCCATTCCTCTCCCATGCTGGAGGAGCAGCTGGAGGAGAAGGCCAGCAGCCTATGGCAGGAGACACATGGCAGTCTCCGATGTCCTCCAAGCAGCTGTGGCCCTTCTTGTCCCCTGTGCAGGCAGTGCAGCCTCGGGGGACCCAGCTCCTGAGAGGCAGTCACCACGGTTACTGGGAGGAGGAGGCCATCTGGGTGGAGATAAAAGTCTCGATGACACCATGGTTGGATGGCAGCAGGTGGTTATGCCCGTTGGTAGAGTCGGAGCTCTGGTACAACACCAGGCTGCTGGAGGACACTGTAGAAGCAAATGAGGTCACTGGCTGTCAGCCAAGTCCCCTCTGACCTCCACCCCACCTGCCCGTCCCTAGGGATACTCCAGAGGGAGAAGGCAGAGCCTCACATTCTGAATCGACAGATTCGGGGAGCTCAAGTCAAACCCTCTCCCCTCAGGGCCTACAGGGAGCCTCCCAGATGCTGGGCTGAGTCAAACACTGACGTGGCTGTTATCGGAAAAGCTGGTTTGTTTTTGCATTACTGGGGATTGAACCCAGGGCCTCATGCTTGTATACAGCCCTTCAGAAGGTACTTTGTAGATATGGTTAACAGTGAATTGGCTTTCAGCAGAAGTTACCCTTGGCCATGTGGGCGGGCCACATCTAATCAGAAGTCTTAAACTAGAGAGGAAGATGCTAAAGCTTCCTAGAGAAGACATTCTTCGCTGAGACCATTGTTTCCTCCTGCCTGCCGCTATCCTGGTGTGTCCCAGCCTGCCACTGCTGTGTGGGACAGATAGCAGATACACTTGCCCTACAGCTGTGCTCCACAACTCCCTGTACACGGTGTGAATGCTATAACCCTGTCTTGAGAGATTCCAAACCGACGAAAGTGACAGAGGGTGAGCTCTGGATCTGACCTGGGTCCAACCTGTCTGCCACCACAGCTGTGGGAGATGGCTCCCTCACCTCCTTGAGTGTGCATTTGCCCATCTGTACAATAAGACAGTGTCTTCAATAACTGCCATTACAGCTGTAAGGGCCAGGTCAGGGATCTGGGGCTCCATGGGATAGCAGCTTTCCTGAAGTCACAAAATTGGGGGTGGAGGACACCCCAGACCTCAGAGCCCAGCAGCCTCCATGACACTGTAAGCTATAAGCTGAGTATGTGGAGCTGGACTGGCTGAGGGGTGCATGTCCATTATGATATAAGGACATGAGCCCTCCCTGTTTCCCAGATGAGGCCAGAGAGCCAGACTCCTAGGTGAAAGCTGAGGTTTTTGGGGTTTTTTTTTTGGTTTTTTTGGGGGGGAGGTTGGTTTGTTGTTTTGGTTTTTCAAGATGGGGTATTTCTGTGTATCCCTGACTGTCCTGGAACTCACTCTGTAGCCCATGCTGGCCTCAAACTTGCAGAGATCCATCTCCCTATGCCTCCCAAGTGCTGGGGTTAAAGGTGTGCACCACCACACCCAGCAAAGGCTGAATTTTTAATGCTGGCCACTAAGCACTGAGCCAGGCCTGGAGAGATGGCATGGTGGGTAGGAGTGCCTCAGGGTAGGTGAGACCGTAAAGAAGCGGATGACCTCAGTTTAATCCTTGGGACCACATGGTGGAAGGAGAGAACCAACTCCTGAAAGCTGGCCTCTGACCGCCACACGTGAAGCACCCCCCATCCACCCTCAGTCCATCGCACACACCACCTCACTTCCTACTGGGAGGCAGCAGACCCCTCACCGGTGGGACTGGTGCTGAGCCGGTGGGCCGGCTGCAGGAGCTGGATGCTCGATGGGTCCTGGCTGGGGATGTGGACGGTGGTGGCTGGAGATGATGGTTCATGAAGCCCAGGCTCACTGGAGGCCTCTGTGTCTGAGGTGAAGACCTAGGGAATCAGAGTAACACCCTAAGCCCGTGGCATGGGAGTGTGGGGCTTCGGGTGGGGCTTTGGGAGGCAGGGCCTTACCTGCTTGGTGGGCGTGAGGCTGGCCAGGGCACTGAGGTTGGTATCTGTGATCAGCATAGTCTGCGGAAGCAGGCTTGTGTGTGTGTACTGGGCCACCTCAGGCTTGTGGCTGTAGAGGGCTGGGCAGAGAGGACACAGAGAGATAATGGCTCCCTGGACCCTTCCCTCAAGACTGAGTACCCTATAGGAAGTGGGCAGGGGGCCCGATGAATGCCCTGATGGGACAGTGCTTGGGGATCCAGATGGGAGAGATGGACCCCTACCTTCCCATTATAGGGGCCTGCTCAGCTAAGCCAGATGGGGAGCAGCCAGGGGTAGGCCCAGCACCAATCCCAGCTCATTCTGTGTTCTCCACTACCCCAGGTAGAATACAACCCAGTTGTCTATAAGCAAGTGAGGAGCAGAGGCACAGTGAGCCTGTGCTGAGTACAGGTGATGTATTAAATGCAGACGGTACTGTTGTTCCAAATGCAGGTACTCTCTAGTACTGTGCTCAGTATGCCATGCTAAGCAAAGGGACCACAGTAGCAAGCGCAGGTGCTGTAGCATGGAGCTCAGGTGTGGTTGTGCCAAATGCAGGCCTCTGAAGGAGCCTGGTGGCTCCATCTGGGGTGAGCAGGGCAGAGACTAGCAATGCCTCTATCTCCAGGACACCGCCAACATGAACAGTTCCACCTCTAGACTCTCCCCAGAGACTTGAACTAGCACTCACCTAGCACATAGTAATGGCACACTCTCCCAGGAACTCAGCTAAAAGCACAGTGCCCACACAGACACAGATTTGCTTTCAGCCTCACACAGGTCCCTAAGTCCCTGTCTCCATGCTGAAGTCCTAAAGGTCTAAACCTGAAGCATTGCATAAGGGTGGCCCCATGGCCCATTTGATGGGCAGCCTTGTGCAGACCTGGTGTGAGGCTATGTGCATAGGGGTGTGTGTGTGTGTGTGTGTGTGTGTGTGTGTGTGTGTGTGTCTCCATCCACATACAAGTATAGGCATGTGAGGCCAATAGAACCCCAGCTGTTGTCCTTGGGTGCCATCCACCCTGTTTTCTGAGGAAGTTCTCTTTCTTGCCTGGAGCTCACTAAGTAGGCTAGACTGGCTGTCCTGAGCCCCAGGGATCTCCAGTGTGCCTCCACCTCCTCACCACCGTGTTCCATCCCCCCCCCCCACGCCCAGGCTTCTGCAGGATGAGTCTTCAGTACTTTACTGACTGAGTTATTTCCCCACAACCCTGCATGAATCTTTAATCTACTCCATGTGGTTCCCATCACTGATTGCAGAAATAAAGTGCTCTGTGGACAGGTGCTGCCCACCCTGGACTGGGAGTCTTCTGTAACGTGAGATATCCACAAGCCACCTTTCTAAAAGTGGGAAAGTCGTAAACTGAAGGGTGCACAGCCCCAGGGGTTTCAGAGAAGAGGCTGTGTGGCCTGCACTCCAGCACCCAAACAAAGCTGGGCACATGACCGATGGACACCAGCACTGCACACATTGAAAAGCCCACGTGAGCTCCTGGGCACACACAGAGAAGCAGGTTGGTGGCCTGGAGATTCCTGCACCACACACAGGCAGACCACAGCGCCTGCTACCTGGCCCTATCTTGTGCCTACCCAAAGCCAAGCTCTAGCCCACCTCCCCTAGACCAACGTGGGGGATGCTCACCGTGGGGGCTCTGCAGCTGGGCCATGGTGGCCATGAAGGGGCTCTGGGCCACGTGGCTCTGTACAGGGGGCATGAGGGGCTGCTGGTAGGAGGGGTGCAGTGGCTGGGGGAACTGGACCGGCTGCAGGGTAGTCAGGCTGCTGCCCATGCTGTTGATGACCGGCACACTCTGTGCCTGGGTGGAGGCCAGACCTGGTGCAGGACAGGCAGGAGTCAGCCAAGCCTCGCACCCGCCACCCTGTGTCCTCCCTAGACCCAGCCCAGACCCTTTGAGGGACACTATCCCACCCTCCTTCCCAGAGCCTGTCGGTTTTAAGAGGACCGGGAGGAGCTAAGAAATAGCCCTACAGTGGGATCTGCCACAAAGTGGCCAGGAAGAGTCATCCTCCAGGCCAATAGCTCTGCGTCTGGCCTGGCATCTGGCCTGGCAGGAGAGGTAGGCTGGGAGTAGATTAGAGGTTGTCAGACCAGCTTCCCTGGAGCCCTAGGGGTTCCACAGCAGGGCGAAGCCCTGGGCTTCTCTCTCTGCTCCCTCTTCTAGCAGCTCCCTTATGTCTTAGATACTGAGCAATAGCTCCTGCATATAAAGGGTTCGAGACTTAAAAAACAAAACTGAAGAGCTAGAAAACATCTCACACATACATCCTTACCCTGCTGTTTTCCCTATGAGGAGACCCTCAGACTATGGTTTCAGTAAATTCTACACTGTGCTTAATAGTTCTGTTTGGTTCGTTGTCTGGGATCATGAGTGCCTAGATGTTTAGAAAGTAGGTGTTGGGTGCATGGATGGCCCCAGAGGCTCTTCTTTCCAGATCCCAGACTCTGCAGGAGGCACAGGGGCCCACTCACCCCCACCTGCCTTACCAATGACGAGGGTGGAGGTGCCTGTGTTAGTGAACGTGGGGCCCAGGGAGGCGGGCTCCCCGGGCCCAATGGTCATGACCCCAGGCAGCGAAGCCATGATGAGGTTCTGCGGCTGCTGGTTGAGACCTGGAGATGTCTGCTCCAAGCTGTGCAGTGCTGTCAGGGTGCTGACTGGAGGCAGGGGACCCCCAGTGGCTGAGACCTGTGCGGGAAGGTGAGTTGAGCTGGAGTGTCCCCACACTGTCTCCTAGCCATGGAAAATGGGGCTAAGGCGGGCTTCCACACAGGGTGGAGCTGTTCACTCACCAGCTTGGCCTCAGTGTTCAGCAGGCTGCTGCTGGGCTCCAGGCCTGTGGGGGACACTTGGTGTAAGGCCGAAGACACTGTCACTAAGGGACCGCCACTGCTTGAGGGCACCTCGGCGGCC
Source organism: Onychomys torridus (assembly GCF_903995425.1). Classification (NCBI taxonomy): domain Eukaryota; kingdom Metazoa; phylum Chordata; class Mammalia; order Rodentia; family Cricetidae; genus Onychomys; species Onychomys torridus. Next base: position 38,037,317 of record NC_050464.1, on the reverse strand, counting down.
TCACTGGTTGTAGGCTGTCCATACCGCACACCTGGAGTGGGGAGCAATGTCTAGCCTCAGCGCCCCACTCTCCCGACCTCTGCTCCCCAGAGACCTCACCACACCAGAGCCAACTGTTTTTCTGGCACCCCATCTTTCCTCCTGTGCTAGCTGCTTCCAGGTCTTTTCATTCATGGTCCTGTGCCCCCCGCCTGGTGTGTGCCCCTCTGTATAGAAGACACTCAAAGAACAATGGGACTGAGCCGAATCGGAGCTCAGAGAACTAAATGGAAGTGAACGGAGCTGAGCAGAGTGGGCTGCAAGTGGCCAAATTAAATGAAATCTCCTGAAATGGGCCCAGAAATGAATTGAGTGAGACTGAGCTTTTGCTGAGCTGATGAAAATCCAATTGAATTGGACTAAATTGAGTTGAGCTTTACAGCCAGCCTCTTATCCACAGGTGCTGCAGCCTCGGATTCAATCAATTGTTGGATCAAAAATATTTGAAAAAAATTCCACATTTGCACTGCACACATGTAGGTGGTTTTCTTGTCACTAGGCCTCAGCCGATACTGTCTACATGGTAATTACACTGTATTGGGTATCGTAAGTCATCTAGAAATGATTCAGTGTACAGTAGGATGTGCATGGGTGGGAGGTGTATGCAAGAGGTCCTGGCCCAATCCCCAGACACCACGGGATACACTATGCATGATGAACTGGATTCCCCGGAATTAGTTTGGTTTGAACTGAATGGTTTGAATGGGAATCGGTTGGATCAAACTATGACCTGAACACGATGGAGTTGACCTGAAATGGTCTGAATGGATAGATCCAAAGTGATTGTGTTGCCCGGAAGTAGCCAGAGGCGAGTTGGGTTGAATAGAGTGGGTTGGAGTGGGATGAACAGCGGGCCATGGATGGGGTTTTCGTGAGTGGGCGGGATGGTGTGAGCCAGGGTGGGTGGATCCGGCTAATCGGAGTGGGTGGAGTGCACAGTGTGAACTGGAGTGCGTGGAGAGAGTGGGGTGGGGTAAAAGGATGGAAGGAAGTGTGAACTGAGTGAGCATAGTGGGGGGAAACAGCAGAAGGAGAATGGAGTGGACGGAATGAGGTGGGTGGGGGAGGGGCGGGGCGGGGCGGGAGTAGAATGGGTGGGGCAGAGTGGAGGGGCGGAGCGTAGACGAGGTAGGGTGGATGGAGTGGGTGGGGCAGAGTGGAGGGGCGGAGCTTAGACGAGGTAGGGTGGATGGAGTGGGTGGGGCAGAGTGGAGGGGTGGAGCTTAGGCGAGGTAGAGTAGATGGAGTGGGTGGGGCAGAGTGGAGGGGCGGAGCTTAGACGAGGTAGGGTGGATGGAGTGGGTGGGGCAGAGTGGAGGGGCGGGGCTTAGACGAGGTAGGGTGGATGGAGTGGGTGGGGCAGAGTGGAGGGGCGGAGCGTAGACGAGGTAGGGTGGATGGAGTGGGGTGGGGCAGAGTGGAGAGGCAGACGCAGTGCAGAGTATTTGGGGGTGGTTGCACCCCTGGGGAGATCCACTTTTTCTCTCCACCCCCTATCCCAGTGACCCCACCGCACAGCACTCACCGTGGACCTTACTAGGGGAGAGGGCGGATGTGGACAGGCCCGGGGAGCTGTGAGCAGGCAGCGCAGGGCCCGGGCCTGGCCCCGGTGGAGGCCCGTTGTAAGTGTCCATGGCCAGCTTGTGCCGGAAGGCTTCTTCCTTGCGCCGGTTGGCAAACCAGTTGTACACACGCACCTCCGTGACAAGGTTGGAGCCTAGCCCCTGCGCCTGTGACGGTGACACCCCCCTCTGGATGCACTCCGCCCTGCAAAGATGGCACCCATGAGCCTCCAGGCCAGACGCAGAGGAGGGAGGACAGTGCTGAGAAGTGCAGTCTTCCCAAGGGCTGGGTCTGACAGGTCTGGATTCCAGTACCAGTGCTGCTGTGTGACCTTGGACAAGTGACTTAGCCTCTCTGACTCAGTCACAATGTGCACAAAATAGCCATAGGGTTGTAGATGAGATGAGATGAGTGCCCCTCCCCCAAAGTGTTGCTGGGGTGGGTGGGGGATGCTGAGAATTCAACTCAAAATAATGGGAAGAAATGGACTCCTCTCAATGGACAGCAAGAGTTCTCAAGGACTGGGGAGCCCCCTGGGGACCCAGAGACACCTTCCCTTCCCCGGCTTAGCCTCAGCCCTGGCTAGACCACCACGCTACCTATTGCACTCCTCCACCAAGGTCTCCCGCTCTTCCTTGCTGGGGTTCTTCTGCCTCTCGTAGGCCTGGAACAGGATCTGCTGGGATGCTGGGCCCCACTTGAAACGGTTCCTCCGACCCTTTTTGGTCGGCAGCTCATCACCCGTGGGCTCTTCAATCAGTCCTCCCTGGCCCGCGTGGGTGAATTCTGTCGACAGAGAGCGGTGAGTGGGGCATTGGCCACGCCCACCTTCACGGTGCGCCCACGGGACCCGCCCCCATCCTCTGTCTTCCCCAAGGCGCAGAAACAGAGCAGTCGGCAGCTAAGATTACAGGCATCTGATCTGGACCGAGCTGTGAGTCAGCTGGTAGGGAGCTTGCCTAGCATGCATGAAGTCTTGAGTCCAACCCAAAGCCAAGCCCCATCCACTGCTAAAAGAGGACTTGGTGCCATAAATCCCAGCACTCAAGAGGCAGAGGCAGGCAGACCTCTGGGAGTTCAAGGCCAGCCTGCTCTGCATATGGAATTCCAGGTCAGCCAGGGCTACACAGAGAGATCCTGTCTTAAACAAAACGACAAACAATGCATCAGTTAACTTGGCCCAGAGTGCAACATTCTTCACAGTTGTGGCCCATTCACACTCACTCATACTGCCTCTGAGGTAGCATCTTGTCTCTGTGCACACTGCCTGAGTGGCCACAGGATGGCAGGAGCCAGGGCCAAGACCTGAGGTAACAGACACTATGGCTTGGCCCCTAAATATTTCGTGTGTTTTTAATATTTTAATATTTTTTGTTTGTATGTGCATGTCATGTGTGTGGGGGTGCCCACAGAGGCCTGAAAAGGGTGTTGCAGGTGACTATGAAACACCTGATGTGGGTGCTGGGAATCGAACCTGAGTCCTTAGAAAGAGGAGCATTTTTTTTTTTTTTTGAGACATCATCTGACTATGCAACTCTGTCTGTCCTAGAACTTGGTATATAGACCAAGCTGGTCTCAAATTCACAGAGATCTGCCTGCCTTTGCCTCATGAGTGCTGGGATTAAAGGCATGTGCCTCACTGCCTGACTAATATGTACTTCTTAAAGATGAACTTCAGTAACTATATGATATCAGTGTAATGGGTTACCCAAAAAGTTTAAAGTTAAAACCACAATACAATACCACCATGTGTACATACATCATGGTTAAAATGAAAAAGACCCACATTAATAATTGTTGGCAAAGGTTTAGAAGCACCTGGAATGCTGAGACCCTGCTGTTTGGAGTGCAAAGCTTAACAAGTGGGCAGGATCTACGAAAACCTAAGTCCGCAGCCAGTAGAATTGTGTGCACAGCTTTAGCAAAAAGCACAAGTGAAAATGTTCGGAGCAGTCCCATTCACAGAATCAAAAGGTCAGAAGCAATCCAAATGTCCATTAAAAAGGAATAACATCAGCCAAGAGTGGTGGCACACGCCTTTAATCCCAGCACTCAGGAGGCAGAGGCAGGAGGAGCCTGGTCTACAGAGTGAATTCTAGGACAGCCAGAGCTACACACGTTTTTAATCCCAGTACTTGGAAGTACTGGGGCAGCCATGCCTGAAACAGCCCTGGATTGCTCATTCATGAGCCAATAAATTCCTCTTTAAAAATTCTTAAATCAGGCCAGGCAGCGGTGGTACACTCCTTTAATCCCAGCACTCGGGAGGCAGAGCCAGGCGGATCTCTGTGAGGTCGAGACCAGCCTGGTCTACAGAGTGACAGAGTGAGATCCGGGACAGGCACCAAAACTACACAGAGAAACCCTGTCTCGAAAAACAAAACAAAACAAACAAAAAAGAAAAAAAGAAAATTCTTAAATCAGTTTGAACTGGGGTTCTGCCCCATTTTACTAAAAGAGCTCTAATACTTTGGGTTCATCTTGAACATTCTTCTCCCATCCTCCAATTTCTCCCTTAAAGTTCAAATTTCTGGGCTGGGGGCTGGAGAGATGGCTTCAGCACTGGCCACTCTTCCAGAGAATTCAGTCCCAGCACCCACGTGGTGGCTCACAACCACCTATAACTTTAGCGCCCAAGGATCCAACGCCCTCTTCTGGCCTCCCTCTGCAAGCACCACACACGGACGTAACTTACATTGGCAAAAACACTCACACACAAAAAAATAAAATCAAACCAAACCCCTTGAGCTGCAGGGTTACAAAACAGCTCCTGTGTGGAAGGTTCAAGGAACATTTCGGACTGGAGGCAGAAAGATGGTAAGAAAAAGTGGTAAGGTCAGGGAATTTGCCATGAGTCTGTCTCTCGGGAATGTCAGAAGCTACGCCCATAGTCTCGCCAAGAGCAATGGACATAGCAAAGTGGTCAGGGGAAGGGGAGCATGAGACCTAAACCCTACACAAGAACTACAGGCAACTTAGGAACGCTGGGAGCAGGAGAAACAGACTTCCCCAGGGAAGAGCGCACAGATAGGTCATCCAGTACCAGATGCTCAGCCCTGAAAATGCTATACAGCCCGAGCAGGTTGTATTTAGGGAGACGTGTCTATATACACACACACACGTGCATCTAACAACAATTAATGAAAAAAGAGGCCATGCATTTGAGAGAGAGCAAGGAGAGGTACATGGGAGGGTTTAGAGGGAAGGGAGAGATGATGTAATTATAGTATCAAAAATGAAAGAAAGGAAGAAAAAGAAAAATTAAATAAAATAGATCTTTAAAAAAAAAAAAAGAAAAAAAACTCTGTCTGGAGGGTCCAGTTCAGGTCATCGGGTGGCCAGCACTTTTACCCCCCAGCCATCTCATAACTGTTCAGCAACAATTTTTGTTGTTGGTTTAGTTTGTTTTTTTGTTGTTTTCACTTCTTTGAGGCAGGGTTTCTCTGTGTAGCTCAGGCTGTCCTGGAACTCGTTCTGTAGACCAAGCTGACCTCAAACTCACAGAGATCTGCCTGCCTCTGCTGGGGTTAAAGGTGTGCGCCACTGCTGCCTGGCTCCATCAACAATCTTAAAAGCACTCACTCTGCACCCCCAACATCCCACATCTAGGAATTTTTCTATGTGGATGTTCTTTGCAAAAAAGGATCATGAGAACATATTAGAAAAACTCTAAAAATCCCTCAGTAAGTGGCTAGTTTAACATGCCACGATGTCTCCCAATAACAGACAACTATTAGAAACCTTAGAAAGAGTGATATCAAGTTGGATGTAGCAGAACACACTTGTCATCCGGGCACTTGGGAGGCTGAGTCAGCAAGATCACAGGTCCAAGGCCAACCTGGGCTACATAGTGAGACCCTGTCTCAAAAAGTAAACAAAGGTCTGGGAACTTAGCTCTGTGCGTGGTAAAACGCATGTCCAAGATGTGTGAGGCTTTGTATTTAATCCTAAGTATGTTAGAGAGAGAGAGAGAGACAGACAGACAGACAGACAGACACAGACACAGACACAGACACAGAGAGACAGAGAGAGATCAGAATTTCATCAACCTCTAAGTCATCAGTTCTCAACCTGTGGGTTGAGACCCCCACAGGACTTGCATATCAGATATTCACATGAGGATTCATAATGGTAGCAAAATGACAGTTATGAGGTAGCAATGAAATAATCTTGTGGTTGGGGGTCACACACCATGAGGAACTGTATTAAAGAGTCACTGATTAGGAGAGCTGAGAACCACTGCTTAAGGATTAGTATCTGAGCCTTCTCAATCTGTTCTCGATTGCGACACTCTTCTTTATACCTCCCTCCGCAGGGACACTTTAAGACCCCATGGGACCTTCCTGAAACCTTGACTTCCTGAGATAGAAGGGCTTACTCTTCCCTCCACAGTCTGCTCTCCATTTTACTCAGCACTGAGCCCATGCACAGTAAGTGCTCAGTTAATACTATTGCTGGCTTTTGTCATTAGCATATGAAATCCACGTCTACTAAATCATAGTGATCTCTCTCAACTTCCCATTGAGCAGCGCATTCCGGAAGGAGAGATCCAGCGTGCGTAGCTGCCGATCCCCGGGACCGATAACGTTCCCTTCCCTCCATGCCTTGGGCAGTAAATGTAGGGACGTCTTTCTGGCTTCCTCCCAGTCTGGCGACACTCCCACCCCACTGTGCGCTGTGGATGGAGAGCTGCGGGCCCTGCCGGGGAGGACACAGGCCGGGGTCATTACTTACGCTGAGCCACCTCTCGCTGCTTGCGGACGTACCAGGTGTACAGAGCAGCCCGCTTCTGCGTCTTCATGGGGGTGCCCTTGTTGAGGTGCTGAGACAAGTGGGACTGATTGAGACCGGTGGTGTCGACCACCTCCCGCTGTGGGATGTTGTGCTGCTGCAGATAGGACTTGACCATCTTCGCCACGCGCCACGGGTCCTCCCTGGAGGGAGTGAGGACAGGCTCTGTTCAACCGCCCTTCAAGACACTTCAGGTGAGGCTGGGTCCTGGAACTAGGACCCTGCTCTGTGAGTAGGACCCGTACTAGGTCCCGTTCTAGGACACATGGACTCATGCACAGATTCCCACCGGAAGCAGGGAAGACCCTATGACTCCCTCGAAGTTCCTCCCCTCTTCTGAACCTGCTCACCAGTATGGGCACGTGTGTGTGCACTTGTGTGCGCATGTGCACACGTGTGCTACAGAATGTGTGGGGAGGTCCGTTTTCTCTTTCCACCTTTATATAGGTCTGGCAGATCAAACTCAAGCCATCAGGTTCTGCAGCAAGTGCTTTGCCTGCTGAGCCCTCTCACGGGCCTTGTTAAGTGAGTTTTAAACAACCGTTAAGGGTGGGAGACCTGTCTGGTTCCCAGAACCCAAAATGGCCTGACACAGAGTGTGCCATGGATGATACTCGAGTGAATGAGTGGATGGATGGATGGATGGATGGATGGATGGATGGATGGATGGATAGGTGGATGGATGGATGGATGATGGATGGATGGGTGGATGGATGGATGGATGGATGGGATGGATGGATGATGGATGGATGGATGGATGGATGGATGGATGATGGATGGATGGATGATGGATGGGTGGGTGGATGGATGATGGATGGATGGATGATGGATGGATGGATGGATGATGGATGGATGGATGGATGTATGGATGGATGGATGATGGATGGATGGATGGATGATGGATGGATGGATGAATGGATGCATGGATGGATGGATGATTGATGGATGGGTGGATGATGGATGGATGATGGATGGATGGATGGATGGATGGATGATGGATGGATGGATGATGGATGGATGGATGGATGAATGGTTGCTTGGGTGGATAGATGGTGACAACTTGTTTGGTTGTTTTTTAGACAACTTAACATAAGCTAGAGTTATCTGAGCAGAGGGGGACCACAAATTGAGAAAATGCCTCCGTAAGCTTGGCCTGTAACTAGGCAGTGGTGGTACACACCTTTAATCCCAGCACTCTGGAGGCAGAGGCAGGTGGATCTCTGAGTTCAAGGCCAGCCTGGTCTATAAATCAAATTCCAGGACAGTTGGGGCTTCATAGGGAAACCCTGTTTGGGGGCAGGAAGTGGGGGAGGGAGATTGGCCTGTAGACAAGACTGTGGGGCATTTTCTTGATTAGTGATTGATGTCAGAAGGACCAGACTTTTGTGGGTAAGGCCACCCCTGGACAGGTGGTCTTAGGATGTATAAGAAAGCAGGCTGAGGCTGGGTAAAGGTGGTGCATGCCTTTAATCCCAGCATTCAGGAGGCAGATCTCTGAGTTCAAGGCCAGCCTGGTGTATATATTGAGTAGCAGGCCAACTGGGGCTGCATGTGCAATTCTGTCTCAGAAAGTAAAAGGGGTGGGATGGGACTTGGGGGAGCCTGTGCACATCCTCTATCTACTTTAATCAGCTCAGGTTACAACAGTGAGACACACAATCTTACAGGTTCAGTGCAGAAGCAATTAAATAAGGTATTTTCAGTCCCCAGATGGTTGAATCTGCAGGTTTGGAACTCAGTGACACAGAGGACTGGCTGCATCTAACACTTCAGACTGAACTGCAAACTGAAAGCGGGCCCCCAGCACCCTGAAGCCAGCCGGCAGCCTGCCTCCCAGCACTTCCCTCCGCCCCAAAGTCAGCTCTGTCTCACACCACACAGCCTGGAAAATGTGGTTCTCAGAGGCAGGGCCTCCGACAGTCTACCAGGGGTTCTCAACTTGTGGGTCATGACCCCTTTCACAGGGGTCCCCTAAAACATTGGAAAATGGAGATTTATATGACTGTTCATAACAATAGCAAAATGACAGCTATGAAGCAGCAATGAAATAATTTTACAGTTGGGGTCACCACAGGGGGAGCTGCACTTAAGGCCGCAGCATTAGGAAGGTTGAGAACCACTGGCTTAGACCCTCTGACGCCCTCCTGTTATCAGCAGTTTGCAGACCAGCAGGGGAGCAATGAAGGAGGCCAGGGTAATGTAAACTGGTACAGCAAATAAAAAAGGACGAGCTCACGGGGAGCTGCCTGAATCTCTCAGTAAACCCAGGAAGTACGCTTTGTCTGGACCCTGGCTCCACCTCGGACGAAATTCTAGTTCAGAAAAGTGAAATCTTGTCCCGGGTTGATCTAGCCCAGGCTCAAGGATATTTCTCATCGCTGGGGGACCCCCCTGCAGTCTCCTCCCACCTCCTTTCTCACCCCGTGTTCAGGGGCTTCGGGAGCCTCCCCCTCCCCCCCTTCCCTGGGTGCCAGTCAGGGCTAGAGGGAAGTGGGGGCAAAGTCCAGCTTCTGCTAACATATTTATCTGGTGGCCTCCCTTCGCTGGCAAGGGCAGCCCTCCACCTGCTCCCCCCCCCCTCTGGCCCTCACCTTTCTCCTCCCTCCCCTGCAGGGAGACTGGTCATTTAGCTCCCAGGACAGGTGGGGCTTTTCTCATATTCTGCCAAGGTGTCTCTGATTCATCTTCTCTCTGTGTCTCTCTGTCTCTCTGTCTCTGTCTCTGTCTCTCTCTCTCTCTCTCTCTCTCTGTCTCTGTCTCTCTTTCTTTCTCTCTCTCTCTCTCTCTCTGTGTCTCAGTCTCTCTCCCTCCTTCCCTTCCTTCCTCTCTCCCTCCCTAACCTCACCCTCTCTCTCCCCCTCCATCTCTAATTCTCTTGATTTCTCCTATACTAGGTCAAATAAAATAATAGACACCACAGCCACCCTCCACAAACACACACACAGAAACAGAAGGCAGAATTTGAATGGGAGCAAAAGTGTTCAAAGTGATAGGAACTTTTGTTTTGTTTGGGGGAGGGTGGATGACACAAGGTCTCACTGAATAGCCCAGGATGGCCTGGAACTCATAGAGATCCTCCTGCCTCTTCCTCTCCAGTGCTGGGATTAAAGGTGTGCGCTATCACACCTGTTTTTTACACAGTTCTTTTCACGTCAGCAGAACGGGATTATGAAATGCCAGACAGAGCCAGGGGTGACCTCAGCATTGAGAGGTCCTGTCTCAAAAAATAATGAAAAATAAAAAACCCAGAGCTGAAAAGACTCATTTTCTGTCTTTCCCTGGGAAGTGTCACTTTGGGGGGCAGATTTACTGAATTAGTCTGTTTCTCTCTCCCTCTACCTCCCTTCTTCTTTTCCTGCCTCCCTCCCCCATCACACATGTGTGCAAGCATATGCACACTCATTCTGACTCTGCTGGAAGAAGTAAGCGAGTCCCCAGTAGGGATGAAGGTTTCGGGGCAGAGCCTGGCTGACAGCAAGGGTTTATGAGCGGAATGATACAGTCAGTCATCATCATCATCATCATCATCACCATCACTGTGGTTCTGTGTGCCCCATCCCCACAGCAGAACCCAGAAGAGTCGCGACCCGTCTTCATCTTCTCCTCCCTATTCTGGAGTCAAACAGGTGTCCCTAGCGCTAGGCCTTTGGTTCTCTGATATCCGGAGCCATGGAGCTAGGAGACCGGACTGAAGTGCCACTGCTCTGGAGAGGAAGCCGAATTCTCAATTAGGGGTTGGGGTGGGGGCTTAGATCTAGGAAGGTTTCCAGCTCTGCTACCCGCTCTCTGAACGGCCTTGCAATGTGGCTTAACATTCATTGCCCCCCCCCCCCAATTCTTGATATATAAAGTAGGACTAAAAGTATTTCCTGTTTCTCAGGTGGGGATCTAGCTCAATTGGTAAGCACTTGCCAAGCATGCCTAGAGCCCTGAATTCAGTCCCAGCATCACATAAAACTGCCAGTTGTGGTGGCACACACCTTTAATCCTAACGTTCCGGAGATAGAGGTAGAGGCAGGCAGATCCCTCAATTCAAAGCCTGCCTGCCTGGGCTACAAAGTGAGTTCCAGGACAGCCCCACTACACAACGAAACCCTGTTTAAAAAAAAAAAAAAAAAAGCCAAAAGCAAAACAGGTTTGGTGGCACAGGCCTGTAATCTCAGCACAGATTACAGAGGCAGGAGGATCAGGAGTTCAAGGTCACCCTTGATATATCAAGCTTGAAGCTAGTCTGGCATACTTGAGATCCTGTCTCAAGTTCGTGTGTGTGTGTGTGTGTGTGTGTGTGTGTGTGTGTGTGTGTGTGTGTCAGAAATTCCAGAGGGAAACCCAAGTTTAATACATTTTTAAACCCTTTGTGAGGGTCTTTGGTTTTGTTTTTGGTTGCTTTTTTAAAAACGTTATTTATTTTTATTTCGTGTATACATGTGCATATATTTTGCCTGCATGTATGTCTGTGTGAGGGTGTTGGATCCTCTGAAACTGGAGTTACAGACAGTTGTGAGCTGCCATGTGGAACTGAACCTGGGTTCATTTGGAAGAGTAGCCAGTGCTCTTAACCACTGAGCCATCTCTCCGGCCCTGGTATTTTTGGTTTTTTGAGATAGGGTTTCTCTCTGTAGCCTTGGCTGTCCTGGAACTCTGTAGCCCAGGCTGTCCTTGAACTAAGAGATCTGCCTGCCCCTGCCTCCTGAGTGCTGGCTTAAGGCGAGCACCACCACCACTCAGCAGCCTTTTGTGAGTTTTAAAGCCCCGAGTGGGAAAGGATTTCTGAAGATCAAGCTGAGCTGCAAAAATGACTGGAAGTTGGGGGGAGTCGAACACACAAAGACAGGCATGGGAATCAAGAGCACTGTGCAGACACGGGCTAAGCCATCTCAGGCCTGAGTCTGGCCTTACTGCTTGAGGGAGTCACTTTGTCTCATTGGACCTTCCTCTGCTCATCCCTGAGATGGGACTACTCATGTTACAGGCTCTGTACTGCTTAGCTATGTGTCACGCTCTTGCCCTGGCGACTGAGTGTTGTCTTCACGAAGACACTGGGACTCAGGGACAGAGCCCACCTCGCAGGCTGGAAAGGTGCAGAGCTGGGATGGGAACCAAGGCAAGCCACTGTCCAGTGAAGCATCCTGCATGCTGCCTGCTGCTGGGTCCCCAGCTGGAAGCACCCTGCTGCTGCGTGACAGGGAGGGCCAGGAAACAGCCAGGATGGCATTTAAGCAGTTGGCAGACAGGACATGGCTCTGGATCCCAAGTGTTCCCCTAGGGAGGGGTAGGAGGTGTCCTCAGGGATGTCTAACCACTTGTTCACTCTTGATGCCTGGGCTGGACGGGGGAGGGGGCTGGGTGAGTGGTGATGTCACCTGCTTTCTCCTGGAGATGTGTGAGGCCACTGCAGACACCCCAATTCTCTCCTCACCTCAGATCTCTATCCTTCAGATCTCTGCTGTGGGACCTTAGGCAAGTCTCTTTCCCTCTTCTGGGAAAGAGAGACAAGATCACATCAGGAGATGAGAAATGAACCAAGAGACTAAATAAATAAATGAATAAACGATTAAGGGACCGGAGAAAGTAGGCGGACGCAGTGAAGGGTATTCCGAATACGGGCTAATTCCTTTCTGAAGTAGCACCGAGGGCCCCACAATGTCTCCATTACCCTTTCACCCTACTGTCTTCAAGGGGTGGCCAGGCTCTAGATCCCAGGAGACCTGTGGGACTGCCACCTGCCTAGGCTGATTTCACTCATTTGCATTTTCTCCCACATTGCTTAATATGTACCCGCGTGCAGCTAGGGCAGCTAGGGTGCTAAGAGCCAGGGAAGAAAGCGGGGAAAAAGGGTCCCAAGCAGGAAGAAGGGGGCAGGCAAAGGCCGTGAGGTAGAAATCAGTTTGTGCACCTAGGACAGCAGAAGTCAGCATCTCATATACCATAGAAGGGATACAGAGGGGAGGGAGGCTAGGAGAGGGGGAGGGAAGCTAGGGGAGGGGAGGGATGAGCAGAAATAGAACCCAACCAAGGTGGAGGATTTGTCTACCTGGTGGCACTGAGGCAGGGGAGGGAAAGGGACTTTCCCAAGGTCACATAGCAGAGATCTGAAGGAGAACTGGGGTGTCTGCAGTGGTCTCATACAGGAGGCATGTGGGGTCCGGTCAGACCCCAGACCCAAAGCTCCCCTTCCCAAATGAAGGTCTTTGAGCCAACAGCTCCCACGAGGAGTTAGTCCTTACCACCTCCTCTTCCAGCCTCAACCTCCCCACTACCCAGGCCTTTATGAGGGGGGTCCTCCAACCCTCTCCCCAGAGTTCTCACCCCCCTGTCCTGAAAATAGAGGCCCACTTCCCTCCCTGGGACATTTTCAGGTCCCCTTTGTTACCTGAACAATAAGTAACCCAGGTAGTTAGTTATAAACTCCGCAGGGACAAGGAGCTGGTTGATAATTTATAGCAACATCTCGAATTTAAATGGAAAGCAAATAGCGCGCTGTTAGCATTAAAGAAAACCAACCTGGGAGGCAGGAACTCCAGCCTCCTCCCAGCTCAGCCTCTCTCCCCTGCCCCTTCTCCCAGCTGCTCCGAGACCCTCTGCCTCCCTGGCTCCTGGGCTCTCCCAGCTCCTCCAGCCCTCTCTCTCTCCTCATCCTCCCCGTGGTCCCTCTCCCCATCTGCTTCCAGGACTCTGCCAGCCCCCCAGGGAGCCCTTTGACCTCTGCTCAGCTGCTTTGGACCAAGCCCTACTCCAGCCTCTGCTTCCCCCTCCCTGGGGGCTGCTGATCAAGAGGTACTACCTAGCCAGGTAAGAAGACCCTTGGCATCCCTGTCCCCTGAGCCGCACACCCGAGCCCCTAGTCCCACCTGGCGCCCCTGAACAGGTCAGGCCCAGCCCCACCCTATCCAGGTTTCTTGTGCCCCAGGTCTGGCAGTACCTGGCCCTTTGCCCCTCCCCTGCAGCGAGGCAGCCCTTTGCCCTCCTCTCCCTGCCAAGGCAGGGGGCCTGACTGCTCCCCTGCCCCTTGCCCAAGGCCCAGGGAGGTTCCCCAACACTTCTAGAAATGCTGGGCTCCACCAGCCCTCCCCCACCCCAAGTCAGGATCAGGACCTTGGACAGAAAAGCGGCTGCTCCCTGAATAGTCTCCGGAGACTGTTGGCAAACTCCTCAGCCAGCCCTCAGGCCCCTCCTTCACAGCTCCTGCCCCAGTCGGAGCCTCGGTTTCCCTATCTGTGAAGCTGATTTAGTAAGAGCTTCCTCTGGGTGCTCACCGAAAGCCAACAGAAAGTATCGAGCGGGGAGATATTCGCATGAAAATTGTGCCGGCTTTGGGAATGGAGGGAGGGGGTTGTGGCTCCCCACAGCCCCCAGGTCACCCTCCCCCCACCCTGGTGTTCCGATTCTCCACCCCCCTACTGGGCATCTCCCAGCCACCATCCCTACAAGTTAATGATCACAGGCCTTATCAGAGCCTTTTGCTATTTATAAATTTATAAAACAAAAGAAATAATAAAGTGCATGGGTAATTAGTAACCAGGTCAGCTTTGCTGAGGAGAGGGGAGGCATCGAGACTGGGACCCACCCAGCACTCCAGGAGATGGGGAGCCAGACAACAGGTGAGGGGCTTTGGTATGGGAGGCCTCTAAACCTGCTGTCTGGCCAGGTTGAGGGGCACGTGGCCATGCAGGGAAGGGGTCACCCCTAGGCTCCATCTGCCTCAGGTAAGAAATCCCCCGGCTTACCCAGTCAGATGCTTAAGGCCCCGGTGTGTCCGGAAACCCCGTAAAGCCCCAGCCTCACCCCAGTTTCCTCGGAAGCTTCGGGGCCCTCAAATCTGGGATCTGACCACCTAGCAAAGAGGGTGGAATTTGTGGGAGCATAAATAACCACAGTGGCTGGAGATTTCTGTCACCCTATGCGGCTGGGTTCCTTTGTCCCCCATCTCAAAGTGACCTGGGGCCTGCGCCTACTTCCTAAGGACCGGGCTGCAGACAGCAGCCCACAGATACACGGGAAGAGCAGAGGACTGGGTCCGGCAAGAACCCCTTGAGTTCTCTCCCCTCTTGACCACCAGCCTGAAGTCCGCAGAGGACTCTAGACGGGAAGTGGGCTGTGGGCTCCTTCCGGGGTGCTGGGCACAGGGTGGGGTCCTTACTGCAGAAGTGTCTCCACCACGGCTTTCTGGTGGGCCGCCTCCTCCGGGCTGAGATTCTCCAACTCTTTCAGAATGGGTGGCGCGAAGTCTTCTCCATCGTCATCCGTATCATCCTCCGAGCCACGCGTCTCCCCCAGGCCATTGGGCAGCTCGGCCAGGTCTCCTCGACTCCCACCGCAGGATTCCCCCTTGCCCAGGGGACCATCTCCACCCATCAGGTAGGGCCCTGGCTCCCCCAAGGCCTGAATCAGAGCCTCCTTGCTCAGGCCGGACTCGAGCAGGGCAGCCAGGAGCTCCGTCTGCAGCTGGCTGAGTTTAGAAACCATGGCTCCACTACCACCAGGCCACGCGGCCCAAGGCCACTGAACTGGCCGCCTCCCCCACCCACGGCCGGTGTCGACTTGCCGGCCGGCCGGCAGTCACGAACCAGGCTTGCTGCACCCACTGCCCCCCCAAATCCCACTAGTCAAGCCCCGTGGGCACCCCCAACCCCCAACCCTGGCCCCAGCGGCCAGTGAATCAGGGCCCCTGCCTGCTCTGTTTACATTGGAGCTGGGGAAATTCTCCAAGGTTCATATTTATCCGTGTGCTTAGCGAAGGGGCTGAACTTTGGACTTCAGCCTTGCAAAGTGCAGGCCTCATGGCAGTGAGAGCATCCGGACCAGGAGCCATGGCCTGCAACTGGGAGTGCTCAGAGCAGAAGGGCGGGTGGGGGAGGTAGAGCCGGGCCAGGGGCACAGGCATAGAGATACCTGAGCCAGGCGGCCTCTGAGAGCAGCGCTGGGTCCCACTGCCCAAGGATCTCTGTTGGTTTCAGCCCCAGGGCCCCGGAGAACTTTAAAAGAGTGTTTCTTGGGGCCGCTGAAGCAGCAGGAAACTCTGGGCCACTGAGCCAGTTCTCAAGGGCAGGGTTAGGTCACATTCCCTCTAGTGGGGTCACCGCACCTCCATCCAAGGCCAACACCAGACTCCCGGTGGGAAAAGCTTCAGACTTGTGTGTTGTATCTACGCCCTTCCCATCATTGTATGATCCGGACCAGGAGGGTGTGTGTGTGTGTGTGTGTGTGTGTGTGTGTGTGTGTGTGTATGTATGTGTGTGTGTGTGTGTGTGTGTGTGTGTGTGTGTGGTGGTGGTGGTGTTTTTCAAGACAGTCTTACTGTGTAGTACAGGTTGACCTTGAACTTCCGATCCTCCTGCCTCTACCTCCCAAGTGCTGGGATTACAGGCCTGTACCACAGCCAATCTTATGAAATGCTGGGGATCATACCCAGGGTCTTATGTATCCTAGGCAAGGACTCTGCCAACTGAGCAGCCCCTAAAATGCATCTTTTAACTTTTCTCAAGTATAATTTTCTTCAGTACTACACTAGATATTTGTCTCTCTCTTTGTGTGTGTGTGTGTGTGTGTGTGTGTGTGTGTGTGTGTGTGTGTGTGACAGGAGCTCGGGTGTGGAGGACAGAGGGCAGCATCAGGAGTCAGTTCCCTTCCACCATGTGGGAGCTCAGGTGGTCAGACTTGACCACGGCACATTTACCTGCTGAGCCATCTTGCTGCCTTTGAAATGTTCGCTTAGCAGGTTCAGTGTGTCTCCGGCACCTCGACACACCATCCAATCAATTTAGAGCATTTTCATCATCCCAAGAGAAACCCCACATCTGCTAAGCAGCCACTCCCCATGCAGGTCTCTAGCCCATCCTCTGGTAACCATGGACCTACCATCCCTCCCTTCCTCCCTGCCTCCCTCCCTCCCTGCCTCCCTCCCTCCCTGCCTCCCTCCCTCCTTGCCTCCCTCCCTGCCTCCCTCCCTCCCTGCCTCCCTGCCTCCCTCCCTGCCTCCCTCCCTGCACTTGCATTCAGTTCTCAAAGCTCACTCACCCAGACCACCACCTATTCCTTCTCTGGTGAACAAAGGGCCATTACGGCAAGGAGACATGGCACTTCCCCATGCATCCGTGGGTGGCTAACTATGGTCCCCCACCGTTGAGCTGTGGTGACCATGATGCCCACAGCATCCACACTCAAGTTTTTCTGTGAAAACTTCCATCCTTTCATTCATTAAAGAAGTCTATCACACGGACAAGGAGTTCTGGACCAGCCTGAGCTACTATGAATTAACTCTAAAAGCCTGTAGATAAAATAGCAAACTTTTCATTGGGGACAGGCCCATCCTCCTTGCCTTCATCCTAGCCAGGCCTGCTGTTCCTGCAGGAGGGAGCTTGGCCCTCATGTTCCCAGTGAAAGTCTTTTCCCAATGAAAGAGCCGCCCCTAAACTGGGCTGTTTCCAGAACCTTCAAGGTTCTTTGGAGCCAAGGTCAAGTTTTGCCATGGAGGAAACTATATCCAGAAAGCCTCCAGGACAGCAGCAGGCAGGAATGCGTCGGTGAGGCAAGCACCCGAGACAGTCAGCCATGTCCCCTTTCCCGTGACCCCTCCCATGACCCTTCCCGTGACCCTTCCCACCTCTGGCGTTCCACACACAAGAGTCACGCTCCACAGTCATGCCACCAGTTACACGTGGCTACCAAGACCTGGCATGGTGGCTGAGACCTCTTGTTGAAATGGTGTTATTTTTGATAAACTGGGTTACATTTTAAAATAAAAACCAAATGATGTGATAAAAGGGTTGGATACGTAGCTCAGCTGTAAAGCATATCCTGGGCACACATGGGCCCCTGAGATCCAACCACCCCCCCCCCCACACACACACACACTTAAAAAATGATTAAGTTAAAATTTAAAGTAATTTAAATTGCATTTCATCAAAATGAAATGCATTATCATCATAGTATATTGCACTTAATTATAATTAATTTTAGATTGTTTTATAGTTTACTTATTGTGCTGGCTAGTTTTACGTCAGCTTGACACAAGCCAGAGTCATTTGAGAAACGGGAACCCCAGCTGAGAAAATGTCCCCACTGGGTTGGCCTGTGATGAATTTTCTTAATGATTGATGTGGGAGGGCCCAGCTCACTTGGGGTGGTGTACCCATGGGCAGGTGGTCTTAGATAGTTTAAGAAAACAGTCTGAGCAAGCCGTGAGGAACAAGCCAGTGAGCATCGCCCTGCCATGGCCTCTGCGTCAGCTGCTGCCTCCAGGTTCCTGCCCTGCTTGAGTTCCTGCCCTGACTTCGCTCAGAGGTGGACTGTGACCCGAGAGCTGTAAGCTGAAATAAATCCTTTCCTCCCCAAGGTGCTGTTGGTCATAATGTTTTATCACAACAATAAAAATCTCAGCCAAGACATTTTCTTATTTACTTTCTTTTTCTGTTTTTCCTTCTTTTCTTTTTTTTTTTTTTTTTTTTTTTAAGTGTGTTGCCATGGCACACATATGGAGTCAGAGGAAAATTTGGTAGCATCCATTCTCTCCTTCCACCCTCCCTGGGTTCTGGGGACCAAACTCAGATTCCAGGGACCCAACTGAGGTTGTCAGACTCGCACCGAGTCACCACTGAGTCGACTTACTGCCTCTACTTTGGTTTGGTTTGGTTTTAAGGAAGGGTCTCACTGTGAACCCTGGCTATCCTTGAACTTGCCCTAAACTCACAGAAATCTGCCGCCTCTGCCTCTGGAGTGCTGGGATTCAAGATATGCATGAATCACCATGCCTACTACTTTGGGTGTTATTATTATTATTATTAAATTATTTTGAGACAGAGTCTCTTTACATAGCCAGGTTTGGTTTGTTGTTTTCTTTTTAAGACAAGGTTTTACTAAGTAGCTGAGGTTGGCTTCAAACTCATAATCCTCCTGCCTCAGACTCCCAAGTGATAAGATTATAGACATGTGCTACCATGCCTGACAAATAATTTTTATTGAAAAATTTTGTAATTAGATGGAAACAGAAGGATTGTGAGTTTAAGGTTAATTTCAGCTACATAGTGAACTTGACTAGCCTGGGCTAGATGAAACAGTCTCTCCCCACAAAAAAGAAAAAAACAGCAAGCATGGTAGCACACGCCTGTAATCCCAGCTGGGCAAGCACTCTGCCACTGAGCTAAATCCCCAACCCCAAGCGCCATGTTCTTATCTCAAGAGTGGGTTAGTTGTCCAGAGTGAATGTGTTGGGAAGTGAGTACAGCTCTCTCTTGCCCTTCCCATCCATGGATAGTTTAGTAAGAAGGCTTCTTGGCTAGATGCTGGCTCCTTCCTCCTGGATTGTCCAGCCTCTAGAACAGTGGTTCTCAACTTGTGGGTTGTGACCTCTTTGGGGTCATATATCAGATATTTATATTACGATTCAAGTAGCAATGGAATAATTTTGTGGCTGGGGTCACCACAACATGAGGAACTACACTAAAGGGTCACAGCATTTCTCAAAGGTCAAGAACCACTGGGCTAGAATCATGACCATACTGCTTTCTGGTTGTTATAAATTTCCCGTTCCATCTATTACTGTAGCCGTGGAGACAGAAGAAGACTCGAGCTTGGCTTGGCTCGGCTGCACACTTCAGTCTTGTCCTGGATTCTGTTATAGTTCCATCTTGCAGAGGAGAAGAGAGTCGCAGAGAGGTGCAGTGAGGACCAGAGTGCCTCGGGCCTGGGATGAATGGAGCTCATTTCCTCCAGCATCAAGCAGGGTTCCCACACCCATGCTCATGACCAGGAGAGCACATAGTTCCTTCATGGTTTCATAGTGGGGTTTTATTTTGCTTTGTTTTTTTTTTGTTGATTGTTTTGTTTTTTCGAGATAGGGTTTCTCTGTATAGTTTTGGTGCCTGTCCTGGAACTCACTCTGTAGACCAGGCTGGCCTCGAACTCGCAGAGAGCTGCCTGGCTTTGTCTCCTGAGGGCTGGGATTAAAGGTGTGACCCACCACTACCTGGCTGGCTTCATGCTTTTACAGCTGATGCCTACCTGGTGGCTGGAGCAGGAATCTGAGCTCACATCCTCAACTTTAAGCACGAAGTAGCAGAAGTCTCAAAGCCTGGACTCTAGTAACGAATTTCCTCCGAAACCTCTCCAATGACTTGGTCACTCCCTGGGGACCAAGTGTTCCAAAGCCTAAGGCACATTTTCTCACTCAAACCAGCATACAGGGTCTGGAACTCACAATACTCAGGCTGGCCTCAGACCTGTGGTAGCCTTCTGCCTCAGGCTAGGATTACAGTTGTGAGCTGTCATACCCTGTGGTGGGTGGTATTGTGTTCCCCCCGAAATATTGTGCACCCAAATAAACTTATCTGGGGTCAGAGACAGAACAACCACAACATTAAACATGGAGGATAGGCAGTGGTAGCACACGCCTTTAATCCTAGCATTCCAGAGGCAGAAATCCATCTGTTCAAGGATACAGCCAAGCATGATGACTCATGCCTTTAATCTCAGAAAGAGAGCCTTTAATCCCAGGGAGTGATGGTAGAAAACAGAAAGGTATATAAGGCGTGAGGGCCAGAAACTAGAAGCTTTAGGCTGGTTAAGCTTTTAGGCTTTTGAGCAGCAGTTCAGCTGAGACCCATTCTGAATGAGGACTCAGAGGCTTCCAGTCTGAGGAAACAGGATCAGCTGAGGAACGGGCAAGGTGAGGTGACTGTGGCTTGTTCTGCTTCTCTGATCTTCCAGCATTCACCCCAATACCTGGCCCTGGTTTGATTTTATTAATAAGACCTTTTAAGATTCATGCTACAATCCTCAGTTGCTGTTTTGAGACACATCCCACCAAATTTCTCAGGTGCTCAATCAAGGTGGGATGGTACTTGTCTTTAATCCCAGCAGAGGCAGAGGCAGAAGGACCTCTATGAATTCAGGGTTAGTCTGGTCTACATGGGGAGTTTCAGGACAGCCAGGACATATACTGAGACAACCCCATCTCCAAAAATAAAAATAAAATTCTCAGGAATGGCTGTGAACCTTCTCAGTCCTCTTGAGCGGTGGGTTTACAAACCTGTACCATCACACTCAGCTTAATTTTCTTTTTTAAGTTTTCTTTCCAGGTGGTGGTGGCTCATGCACTTGGGAGGCAGAGGCAGGAGGATCTCTGTGAGTTTGAGGTCAGCCTGGTCTACAGAGCGAGATCCAGGATAGGCTCCAAAACTCAGAGAAACCCTGTCTCGAAAAACCAAGAAGAAGGAAAAAAAGATTTCTTTTGTGGAGGCTGGAAGGTAAAAAGCACTGGCTTCTCTTGCAGTGGGCCCAAATCCGGTTCTCAACACTACCATGACAGTTCACCACTGTAACTCCTGTCCTGGAGGATCCAATGACCCGTCAGGCATGAGGCACTGATATTCATGCAGGCAAGATATCCGAATTTGGGTTGGGGATAGCTCAGTGGTAGAGCACTTGCCTAGCAAGCACAAGGCCCTGGGTTCGATCCTCAGCTCAAAAAAAAAAAAATCCGAATTTATTAGATAAATAAATGTATTTACTTTTTTTTATTTCTAATAATGTGTGTGTGTGTGTGTGTGTGTGTGTGTGTGTGTGTGTGCGCGCGCGCGCGCGCATGCACAAGGAAGGGTATGTGCATGTGTGTGCAGTTGTCTGAGGACCAGAAGGTTTGGATACCCCTGAAGCTGGAGTTATAGGTAATTGTGAGCTGCCTGACATGGTGCTGGGGATTAGACTCAGGTCCTCTGTAAGAGCTCTTAACCACTAGGCCATCTCTCCAGCACCCAAGGTTTTATATTTCACTTGGCACATAATCACTGCATATTTGTTGGGTTCAGTGTGCTATTGTTGTTTGTTTTGCTTCGTTTTGAGACGGGGTCTCACTATGTAGCCCTGGCTGGCCTGGAACTTGCTCTGTAGACCAGGCTGGCCTGGAACTCATGAGCTGGGATTAGAGACATATGCCACCACCACCACCACCACATCATCATCATCATCATCAACAATTATATAAATATTTAAATGAATATAAATAATTGTTTTTATAATAATTATCATTATTATATTGGGTTTTTTGAGACAGGGTTTCTCTCTATAACCCTGCTGTCCTGGCCAGGCGGCAGTGGCACACATCTTTAATCCCAGCACTTGGGAGGCAGAGCCAGGTGGATCTCTGTGAGTATGAGGCCAGCCTGGTCTACAAAGCGAGATCCAGGACAGGATCCAAAACTACACAGAGAAACCCTGTCTCGAAAAACAAACAAACAAAAAACCCTGGTGGTCCCAGAACTTGCTCTGTAGTTCTGTTTTTTCTTAATTCCTGCAATGATGTCCTAACAGTGTGAGTGTGCCTGTTGAATGGACACTGAACCTTGGCCTTAGGTTAGAACCTACCACGTTCATTTCCGGCTCCATGACCGTTTTTGCACGCCTTTCCCTCTTTATCAAAAGGACCATAAAGCTGGTCTCAGGAAGAAGTGAGGTCATGGAAAGAAAGGAGAGTTGTTTCCTGGAACAGACTGAAAGACCCGGAGTCAGTAGTCTGTATTCAACAGGTGTCTCTGTGTTAGATCTCTCTAAAAATCATTCAGTCGTGTCCCAGGGTGCGGCGGTTGGGGAACTTCGGACCTCCAGGGCCTCCACGGACATAGTAAATGTTCAAATAAGCGTCTGTGAACACACCAGGTTCAAACACCAAGAAAGCTTCCCTCTGACCCAGCAAGAGGGATGCTGGGTCACCCCATCTCAGAGCTGTCCCCTCTGGATCCGCACCTGACTGTGAGTGAAGATGATAAGAACGAAGGTCTGCCTGTTCCCTGACGCCCATCGATGCTGATACAGGACTGAACAGGTGTTTTCTGAGTGACCTTAGTCCCTTAAGTTCTGAGTGCCACCGGCTCACTTCTGCAGTGCGGTCCTTGTCACCTGCACCCACGGCCAGGTGCAGATCCGGAGAGGAGCACCTCCAGCAGGAAAGAGAAGTGTGGCGGGTCCGGCCCTGGAAAAAACATTGTTCATCATTGTGTGGTGTGGGGTGAGCGCGTGGAGGTCAAAGGACAGCTTGTGAGCGTCAGCTCTCTCCTTCCACCCTGTTCTTTCCCGGGTTTCCTGAAGGTGTGTTTTCAATCCAACCAGACGTAAACTCGGGAGAACCGACCAGCTCGGCTTTCCTTCACTCCCCTTATCCAGCTCTGACCGGGACACAGGAAAGGCAGAAGGCGGGGACCGGGGTCGTGTCCTTCCGCGTTGATGCAATGCTCGTCTTCACCAGCAGAGGGCGCTCGACCCCCATGCTCCAAAGCTTCCTGCCTTTCCTTAGCCTAAGAATTCCCAGTGGGATCCACCCACTTTATTCCTGGATTAGAAGCCCCCAACCTTACCCCCTCCCCCGCTCCTGTGCAAATGGCGGAGAATCTCTGGTCTGAGCAAACACTTCGGGCAGTCCTGCCGGGCCCTCTCACCTGCCTTCCCACTCTCCAGGTGCTTTTAGGAGACAATGTGGTTCCACAAGAAAAAGCCCAAGGATATCCATGATACAAAGATGCCAAGCAAAGTGAGCAAAAAAGTGAACCGCGGGGCTGGGGAGAGGGCTCCGTGGGTAAAGTGCCCTACTATGCAAGCGGCGGGGCCTGAGTCCGGATCCTTAGCGCTCCAACACCTGGGTATGGCTTTGCACATCTGTAACCACAGAGCTGAGGGGCAGAGACGGAAGGATCCAGAGCTCATGGGCCAGGCTGTCTAGTAGGAAAGTTCAGTGAGAGACCCTGCCTCAAAAAATACCAGAGAGCATGATAGAAGACACCCACCACCAGACTCTGGCCTCTTCATGCACCTGGAATATATGGACACAAACACACACGCACGCACGCACGCACGCACGCACGCATGAGCACGCAGAGAAATGAGCTAGGGCTCAGGACCTGTAGGAGGCACCCCTGGTTGAAAGCACCCCCGACTAGGCAGACAACTGCAGGTCTTCCAGACCCCATGGCCACTCTGAGCCTCAGTTTCCTGTCTGCAGCAGAAGACAGAAACTTCCAGGCTGCCGTGAAAACCTGGTATCAGGATTGTCCACTGCATGAAGCTTCCTGCCACCATCCAGTGCCTACAGGAGCTTGGACACAGGCCGGTGTATCACTCCTCCACTCACCACGGGAGTGGGGGGTTGGGGGGTAGGGGGTGGGGGTTGAGTACCTGCCATGTGTGAAGCTTCTCCAGGCCTCAGAGCCTTGACCCATCCAGGTCTGCCTGCATGAGCCCCCCTCCCAACGCCCCATCCCACCCTTTCCCTCCACTACAGGCAGGATGTTTGTGCCCTCCCTCCACATTTGTGTGTTGAAACCTAATTCCCACTGTAGTGACATAAGAGGTGGGGTATTAGTGTCCCCCCCCCCAACCCCACACACACACAAAGAAAAAGAAAAAAAAAAGGGCCCCAGGGAGCTGCTTTGCTCCTCTGTCATGTGAAGAGGTGTCAAGAAGACACCATCCGGCCCAGAGAAAGGGCTCATCCGTTAGAGGGCCAGTGAGTTCACGGATACCACCCCAGCCCAGCCCAAGTCAGCTCAGAAAGTAACGATAATTTAGTATCATCGGGTGTTCCGTCTAGTTGTGTAGAGCAGAGCACTCCGTCATGGCGGTATTCCGAATACGGGCTAATTCCTTTCTGAAGTAGCACCGAGGGCCCCACAATGTCTCCATTACCCTTTCACCCTACTGTCTTCAAGGGGTGGCCAGGCTCTAGATCCCAGGAGACCTGTGGGACTGCCACCTGCCTAGGCTGATTTCACTCATTTGCATTTTCTCCCACGCTGCTTAATATGTACAGTAAGGCAGGTGCAGCGAGAGATGCCTCTACTCCCAGCCACTCAGGAGGCTGAGGCAGGAGGATTACAAATTGAAGGCAAAAGTTGAAGCGATCTCCAAGGCAGCCTGAGGGCTATGTAAGCTAGACTTTATCTCAAAAGTAAGGGGGCAGCATGGGGGGTGGGGTGGTTCTTGAAATGACTGAGAAGAAGTTCATGTTGTGAATAGGGGGAGGCTGTTAGTCTGAATCAGAATTCTTAGTCTCTGGGCTGAGGATGTAGCTTAGTTGGTAAAGTGCCTGCCTAGGATGCACAGAGCCCACGGTTCAATCCCCCAGAAGGCTATAAGCTGGCTATAAACAGGTGGTAGAGGCAGAAGGATCACCGATTACTGAGTCATCCTTGGGCCTGGGATACATGAGACCCCGTTTCTAAAACCAAAAGAACTCTCAACACCCTCGGACAACCAGCTGAGTTCTTTGGGATAAATTATTGGCTTTTTTTTTTTTTTGAGGCAAGGTCTTGCAATGTGATGACCCTAGCAATCCTCCTGTCTCAGCCTCCCTAGCGCTGCTGCTCTCTCTCATAGTCAGTTGATCATGAATTCAGTAAGAGTTTCCTCAGAATCATAAAAAAAAAAAAATTAAAAAAAAAAAAGCATTCCCGACGTAAGGTGTGGTCCTCACTTTCCTGTGATAAAAGACCAAGGCCACTTAGAGAAGAAATAGCTGATTTGAGGTTTGAGGTTTCGGGGGTTAGAGTCGATGGAGGTGGCCTGGAGGTTACAGGCAGCACGCAGTTCGAGCAGCAGCCGAGGGCTCGCATCTTGAACCCAAGACAGGACGCAGAGAGCGTGACTGGGAATCGGCCTTTGAAACCTCAATATCTGCCCCCAGTGCCACACTTCCTCCAGCAAGGCCACACCGCCTGATCCTCCCCAAATAGACACCAACTGGGAACCACGTATTTAAAGGCTCCAGACTTATGGGGGCCATCTCGTTCAAAGCAGAGCATCAGGTCAGCCTCACGGAGTCAGTTCCTCTCACGGTCACAAAGAGGATGCCACCACTCACAGAGGCCACCACTCACAGAGGCCACCTCCAGAGAGCAAGCACCTACTGCCTCTCATTGGCCTGAAGGCCTAACTCTGAATCAGCCACTGAACGGAGGCTGGACAGGTTCCTTGCTCTTGTTCTCAAGTGGGAGATGCATCAGCCCCACCTCCTGGAGCTTGTTAAACACACAAATCCTCCAGCCTCAACTCTAGCCAGATCAGAAACCCAGGAGGTGGCCCAGCAGAATTCTGGAGGTGATCCTGTGGGAAACCCCCACCTTGCAAAGTCCTATAGCTTCCTTGTTTTCAATTTTTTAATAATTTAGCATAATGGTTGGGGGAGGGTTACGTGTAGAGGTCAGAGACCAGCCTGTAGGAATAGGTCTTCACAGTCCACCAGGTGGGTCTTGGGGATCGAACTCAGGTCCTCCTGCTTGACAGCAAGCGCCTTTACCCACTGAGTGGTCGGTCTCTCCAGCCCTTCTTTTATTTTGCTTGTTTGTCTTTTTTGTTTGTTTGTTTGTTTGAGGCCGAGTCTCAGTATGTAGCCCAAGCTGTCCAAGCAACTTGTGATAGCCCCTATCTCTAACTCCCAGGTGTTGGAATGGCAGGTGTGTGTTATCATACCTGGTGACGATATTTCATCTGACAGCCGTCTTTGATGGCGGGTGTGATTAGACTCCATTTTGAGTAATAAGGAAATGGGTTCAGGGAAGCCAAGGCTGCCCAGCTATGCATGCAGGGCTGGGTTTCATTCTCGTACCACCAGACATCCAGCCTCTCCCCAGTGGTAAGCCAGTGGGATCACGGCTGCAATGGGGATTATTTCCTCGAGAAAACTGGAAAGCAACTAAAAGTTACTCCGGCAAGATGGCTCAGAGGATAAAGGTGCTTGCTGCCAAGCCTGGTGACCTGGATTTGATCCCTAGGACCCACGTGGTGGAAAGAGAAACTATTTGTGTATGCAAGAGCTCCCACCACCTCCGGGGGAGGGGGGGGGCACTAAGTAAAGGCAAAAAATAATTTTTAAAAAGAAAGCGAGTAAAACCCGGTTTTGTATTTTATGATTGTCATGCCATAGGAATGCTCTGTCAGAGACACAAGTTCTCTATGGTTGGCACGATTTTGTTCTCTTTGTTCATTTGGATGGTTGTTTTGATTTGGGTTTGTTGTTGTTGTTTTTGAGACAGGGTCTCTCTGTAGCTTTGGAGCCTGTCCTGGACTAGCTCTGTAGCCCAGGCTGGCCTTGAACTCACAGAGATCACCTGCCTCTGCCTCCCGAGTGCTGGGATCACAGGCATGTGCCACCACTGCCCGGCTGTTGTTTTGTTAATTTGTTTGTTTGTTTGTTTGTTTTGAGACAGGATTTCTCTGGGTAGCCCTGGCTGTCCTGGAACTTGCTCTGTAGACCAGGCTGGCCTAGAACCCACAGAGATCCACCTGCCTCGGCCTCTCAAGTGCTGGGATTAGAAGTACGTGCCACCACCACCCAGCTTTTTTTTTTTTTTTCATTTTTAATTTTTTTTTTAAATTTTGTTTTATGTGTATGAATGATTTGCCTGCATGTATATCAGGGCATCATATACTTGCAGTACCCACAAGGGCCAGAAGAGGGCACTGGATGGCCTGTAACTGATGTTACTGACAGTTGTGGGTGATGGGAATTGAACTTGGGTCCTCTGGAAGAGCAGCCTGTGAGGTTTTGGGGGGTTTTTTTGTTTGGTTTTTGGTTTTTCGAGATAGGGTTTCTCTGTGATGTAGCCTTGGCTGGCCTGGAACTCAGAGATCAGCCTGCCTCTGCCTCCCAAGTGATGGGATAAAGGCGTGCACCACCACTGCTACCTTAAGTGCTGAGCCGTCTCTGCAATTCTTTGTTTTGTTTGATTTTTTTTTTTTTCAGACAGGTGTAGCTGGAGAGTTTTTCTAGTCCTGCCTGGCCCACAGTCAGGACAAATCTCTCTTACCCGCCAGTCCCGCAGCCGCTTAGACCCAACCAAGTAGACACAGAGACTTATATTGCTTATAAACTGTATGGCCGTAGCAGGCTTCTTGTTATCTAGTTCTTATATCTTAAATTAACCCATTTCTATAAATCTATAAGTTGCCAGGTGGCTCGTGGCTTACGAGTACCTTATATCTCACTTGTCATGGTGGCGGCTGGCAGTGTCTCTCTGCCTCAGCCTTCCACTTCCCAGAATTCTCCTCTCTGCTTGTCCTACCTATACTTCCTGCCTGCCTACTGGCCAATCAGTGTTTTATTTATACAAAGTAGATATCCACAGCAGACAGGCTCTCCTGTGGTGAAGATGACCTTGAATGTCTGAGCCTCCTGCCTAGGTGTTAGCATCACAGGCATGTGCCACCGTGTCCAGTTATACTGGGTATGAGATTGAATCCAGGCTCCTAAACATGCCCGGTAAACACTCCACTTCCTGAGCTGCAGCCCTGGCCCCTGATTCATTTTATTTTGCTTTCTCTGAGATAGGATCTCACAATTCCAGACATTGCTCAAATTGGCCTCCAGCTCAGGGCAATCCATTGCCTCAGGAGGGCAAGGATGAGCTACATTCCTGTTCCTGACTAAAATTAGCTCCCTTTTAAGAAAAGGATTTGTCTTATTCACACACATGTGCCTCTGTGTTTCTCTGTGTGTGCACAAGTATGTGGGTGCCTAAGGCTTCCAGAAGAATGTATCACATCACCTACAGCTGGACTCGGAGGGAGTTGTGGTCACCTGATACTGAATTCCAGCAAGCAAACCGAACTGCTGAGCTATCCCTCCAGCCCCTAAAATCAGCTCTTTTTGATCACTCCAGCTCTGGTTTTCCTTTTAGTCTGCATGGAAGTTGATATAAGGAGTTCCCTCTCAGGCTGCTCTCCTGTCCTGGAGGGAATCAATTATGAACAGTTGTCCAGGGCGGTATTACAAAATCGCTGGGCACAGCGTAGGAGTCAGGTCCCCATGTAGAGATGCCTGCTTTTAAACTATAGGTTTCTCTTTAACTGATAGTTGCTATTTCCCCATCCTGGAGTCTGTGAGCCTAGGTCCGTGAATTCAACCAATCACAGGTCAAGGAATTACTGTCTTAAATACAGCATCTGTACTATGTGCAGAATTCTCCTGTCATTATACTATAAGCAATATGGTAGAAGAGAGGCTCAGACTGTGTGTTCACTGACCTGAGGTATGTGGGGAACCTGGCCTGATGGCATCTAAAGCCAGCTACTTGGAAAGCCGAGGCATGAGGATGACCAGTTGGAAGATGGCAAGTCTGCCTAGGCTAGTGGGTTCAGAGGCAGCGTGGACAACTTAGTGAGATCCCCATCGCAACAATTAGGTTTGTTTGTTTTAAAGCTGGTGGTGTTTCTCCGTGGTAGAATGCTCACATGCATGAGGCCCTAGGTTTAAACCTGAGCAAGAGAGGGAGGGAGGGAGGGAGGGAGGACACCCAGGGTGTGGGTCCCTCCTGTGTGAGTCAGATCAATCTCTTAGGTTGGTATCTGTGCTGTGACTCGAATCCAGCTCCCAAAGACTCAAAAGGATGACTATAGAGAGGCCACAAAGATGAAAAGGATTTAGCCTGTTTCAGATCCACCTCTGTCCATGAGCATTTGGGGTTTTCGATTGTGTTTAAAACATAAAGCAGGGGGCTGGAGAGATGGCTCCGTGATTAAAAGCACTTACTGCTCTTGCAGAGGACCCGGGTTCAGTTCCCACAACCACATGGTGGCTCACAACCACATGTAACTCCAGCTCCAGGGAATCTCACAACTGTGTCCTGGTCACCTACCTGCACCCTTGTGCACATACGCATAATTAAAAATAGTAAGTGTTTAAAATGTAAAGTGGTGACATTGAGACCAGAAAGATCTAACAGAGTTGATTTTTATTTATAGTTGTTTGAGACAGCATCTCACTATGCAGCCCGTGCAGGCCTGGAGCCCTACGGAGCCCAGGTTGAATTCAGGGTCCCCTGCCTCTTTGGTGCTGATTTGAAAGGTATGTGCCGCCACATCTGGCCAGTATAATGCTTTCATCTAGTAAACTTCAGGAATGAACTAGCTTGCTGAATTTATTCTTATTTTACTTACTTACTTAGTTTTTTTTTCAAGACAGGGTTCTATGTAGCTTGACTGTCCTCTGTAGCCCAGGCTGGCCTGGAACTGACAGAGATCCACCTGCCTCTGCCTCCTGAGAGTTGGAATTAAAGGCGTGCACCACCACTGCCCAAAAGTTTCCTGAATTTCAATAACTTTAAAATGGAAACATAAACCGGGTGTGGTGGTGCACACCCTTTAATCCCAGCACTCGGGAGGCAGAGGCAGGTGGATCTCTGTGAGTTCAAGGAAAGCCTGGTCTACAGAGTGAGTTTCAGGTCAGCCAGGACTGTTTCACAGAGAAACCCTGTCTCAAAAAAACAAAACAAAACAAAACAAACAAACAAACAAAAAAAACCCGAAATATTTCTCTTTGCTAACTAGGAATTGTCCTTATTTTTATTTATTTATTCATCCATTTATTTTCTGAGACAGAGTTTCTCTGTGTAGCCCTGTCTGTCCTGAAAGCCACCACTGCTCAGCTGGGAATTGTTTTCAAATGAAAGAAAAAAAAAATCAAGAATCAAGACAGTTACTGATCACTCCATGTGTAATTCCCTAAACAGCTTTATCTGCTTACCGGCTACAGGTGTGTCTAACTAATCATGCCGCTGACCGGGGAACCGTAAGAGAGGGGCTGGAGGGCTGGCTCAGCACTCGGAAGCCACGCTGCTCTTGCAGAGGACCAGGGTTTGGTTCCCAGCACTCAAGTTGGGTGGCCCACAACTGCTGTGACTGCAGTTTTAGGGGATCTGTGGCCCTCTTCTGGCCTCTGTGGGTACCACATGCATACACACACACACACACACACACACACACACACACACACACACACACATTCATACACATAAAACAAGGTTTTACAAAAAGCACATGATACGATCCTATTCGTGGACTGTTCTAGGAAATGAAAACTTATCTGCAGTTACAGTGTGGTAGTTTGAATGTAATTGACCCCCATAAGAGTCTAGGGCACTACAGGGAGGCGTGGCCTTGTTGAAGGAAGTGTGTCACCGTGGGTGTGGGCTCTGAGGTCTCTTTTGCTTAAGCTTTGCTCAATGTCACAGTCTACTTCCTGTTGCCTGCACGATCTAGGACTCTTGAGGCTGGAGAGATGGCTCAGCAGTTAAGAGCACTGGCTGTTCTTCCAGAGAACCAGGGTTCAGTTCCCAGCATGCACATGGCACCTCACAACTGTTTGCAACTCCAGTTCCAGGCGATCTGATAGCTTCATACCAATGCACATAAAATAAAGTTTAAAAAAAGATATGTAACTCTCAGCTACTTCTCCAGCTCCATGTCTGCCTGCACGCTGACATATCCCACCATGATAATGGACTGAACCTCTCAAACTGTAAGCGAGCTACCCCAATTAAATGTTTTCCTTTATTAGAGGTGCTGTGGTCATGGTGTCTCTTCACAGCAGCGGAAACCCTGGCTGAGACACACAGTGGAAGTTGTACTTGTTGAAAATAGAACTATGCTTTATGGAAAGCCGGACTACAGAAAGCAGGCAAGTGGCCCCGTGGGATTAGAACAGGCAGGAAAAAGGTTCACAGGAGCCTGAAGGGAAGTTCCGAGAGTCGGACAGTCCCAAGACACTTAACAACTGGCTCCATCCTGGAACATACATTACCTCGAGATATTGTTATTGTGTAAAGATTGTAGAATGTGCTTACACAAACCAAGGTAGCCCTGGTGTCACATCATCTCACAGGACCACTATTGTGCCTGCAGTCTGTCCAGACCTGAGAGGGTGTACTTCCTGTGACTCAACCAATGAGCTTGACTGTGGTGATGGCGTGACAGGTGTCCATCTCTGTCGACGCTTGTCAAATTACATGTCGGAAGTGCACACAACCTATTGTAGGTCCATTATACCTCCACAAAGCACTCTGGGTTTCATTTACTATTATTATGATGATTGTGTGCACACGAGTGTGCATGTGTTCTCACACCCCTGTGAGGATAGGGTGTATCCTAGTGGTTACTGATTCACTCAAACACATTGATGGAGGTCAGAGAACAATCTTCAGGACCCAGTGCCCTCCTTCCATCATGGATTCGAGGGATCAAACTCAGGTTACTAGCCTGGGTGGCAAGCATGTTTATCCACTGAGGCATCTAGCCAGCCCTAAAGCTTTTTGACAGATGTTTCTATCTAGATCTAGAGCTGTGGCTCAGCATGTTGGATTTATGCCTAGCAAGCATGAAACCCTGGATTTGATTCCTAACCCTGTACAAAGCCAGGCATGGTGGCTAATGTCTGTAATCTGGCACCTGGAAGGTAGAGACAGGAGAATCAAAACCTCAAGGTCATCCTTGACTACGTAATGAATACGAGGCCAGAGGAGGCTATGAGAAACTTGATCTTTTCAAAATGTGCTCAATGAGGGTATGGCTCGGTGGTAGAGCATTTTTCAAGCTTGCGCAAGGCTCTGGGTTTCATCCCCAGTCCCACTAAAAAAGACAAAAGAAAACTACTCATCCTGGCATTTTTTCTGAGAGACTGGAGAAAGATTTTAATTACTTCCAATTACATTTTTCTGCCAAATCACTCACCATACCAAAGCGGGGCAATGAGAAGCCCTGGTTATATTTGGCTTACATAGATTATACATAGAGCTTGGTGTCTGTCGCAATAAATAGCCCTGACTGGTATGATTAATGCGGCCCTTCCAGATACCATCTGACAAGCAGAGAGGAGAACTCTATTCAGGCCAGAAGTACAAGCCCAGGAACTGCAGGGGCAGGTGAAGCAAAACCAGCAAAGCAAGATAAGCTGTGACCCTAGGCAACGCCAGAGACTTCGGTGAAAAGGAATTTATGTTCAATCAAAATGCATGTGAATGTCGGATGCTGAACAATGTGCGTTAGTAGGCTGGGGCTGGACAGGTCTCCAAGGAGCCACATCAGCAGCCTGTGATACATGGTAATGAGATCGATCCCCCAGCAGCCTGGCTGATAACAGCTAATTGTGCAAAATACTTTCCTTTGGCGTTTCCGTTTCTCTGGGTGCTAGGTAAAGATTGGTCCACTGAGGACAAGGCCAGAGAATTTAAGACCCAAACCTGTAGACATGGCTGTCCTGAAACTCACTATGCAGACCAAGCTGTCCTCAAACTCACAGAGATCTACCTGCCTCTGCCTCCCAGGAGGCGGGATTGAAGGTGTGCGCCACCATGCCCAGCTTAACCTCAGCACCCAAACTTACCTTTCACTGGACCCCAGTTTCTTCCCACCCAGATACACCTAGGGTCACATAGGCTTTCTTTAATTCTGTGGTGTAAAACTCCACTATCCCTCCTTTCCAAAAGGTCGCCCCAGGAACCAGCGATGCTTTGCTTTGGTTCTTCTGAGACAGGGTCTGTCTACAGAGGCCAGGCTGGCTATGTTAGAAAGCTTCCTGTATCAAGCTGCTGAGTGCTGGAACCACAGATCTGTGCCATCATACGCTAGTGATTTATGTGTGTGCGCCTGAGTGTGTAGAGGTGTACATGAGGCGCACATGTATGGGCAAGCATGTGGAGGGCTGCGGATAGCCTTTAGCACCATTTCTTGGGAGCCATTCACTATGTGTTGGTGCATGTGGTGCCATTATGTGTGTGGATACACTTCTCTAAGTAGCACAAGTGGAAGCTGGTGTTAGACGTCGTCCTCTATGGCTCTCTGTCTTTTTTTTTTTTTTTTTTTTTTCTTTTTTTGAGTCAGGGTTTCTCACTGAACCTGCAGTTCATCCTTTCAGGCCAGACAGCCTCTTGGATCCTTCCACCTCTGTCACCCTGGTGCATGCCACCACAACTGCATTTGACATGGGGCTCTGAGTTTATCCACTGAGCCGTCTCCTCGGGCCCCTGACTGGTGTTTTTGAGATGCGGTGTCTCACTCGGCTCTGGAAATCATCAACTGGCCAGGCTGGCAAGCCAGCCAGCCTCTGGCTCTGCCTCCCGGTGCTGGAACACTCCCGTGCCTGGTTTTCTTATGTGAGTTGTAAATATTGAATCAGGTCCTCAAGCTCGCAAGGCGAGAGCTTTACAGAGCCAGCCCATCAGCGACGTTTAGGAATAAGGAGGGTGATTCTGAGAGACACTCCAGGAACAAAAGAGCTGGAGATGTACACACTCTCCTACCCACCTGCTCATCTCAAGTTGATATTTTTTGTTTTTGTAAATCCATAAGCAATTTCTCTATGTAAATGTATCCTGATTACAATACAGGTAAGATTCTCTCTCTCTCTCT
The DNA here is from genome assembly GCF_903995425.1 of Onychomys torridus. Taxonomy (NCBI): domain Eukaryota; kingdom Metazoa; phylum Chordata; class Mammalia; order Rodentia; family Cricetidae; genus Onychomys; species Onychomys torridus. Next base: position 38,003,762 of record NC_050464.1, on the reverse strand, counting down.
CTCTCTCTCTCTCTCTCTCTCTCTCTCTCTCTCTCTTTTCATTTAATTTATTTATTTTGAGACAAGTTCTCCCACCATAGACCAGGCTGGCCTTAAACTAACAAAGTTCTTCCTGCCTCCACGTCCTGAGTGCTGGGGTTCTCGGCCCAGCTAAATTTTTTGTTTGTTTGCTTGAATCAGGGTTTCACTCTGTAGACCAGGCTGGCCTTGAACTCACAGAGATCTACCTTCTGCCTCCAGAGCGCTGGGATTAAAGCTAAGGTCCACCACTCCTGGCACCCAGATACATTGTTTTTTAAAGAGAGCTATTATGTACAGAATGTAACTTGCAAGATGAATTTGCATATTCATCCCACAAGCAAATCTAATGCTTGAGAATCTTGATAAATAGTGAGTAGAGCTCACTGTGTGTGTGCCAAGCGTGTGCCCAAGTATTTGACAGGCATGTGAACAATTCATCGTTAGAAAACAAGTATGTGAGGCAGCTTCTCTGACGTCTCCGTCTGTGTGGGCTGCCAGAACACAGTGCCATAGATGGGGAAATTTATTTCTCATTATTCTGGAGGCTGAGATGCTCAAGGCCAAGGCTTCAGGGAAGCAAGCTTGGTTCTGAAGCCCCTTGGCTTGTGAGTCACACACTCACACAAGACTCTCCAAGACTCTTAGAGGAGTCCTAACCCAAGCCAGGCAGCAGTGGCACACACCTGTAATCCCAGCACTCGGGGAGGCAGAGGCAGGCGGATCTCTGAGTTCAAAGTCAGCCTGGTCTACAGAGTGAGTTCCAGGAGAGCCAGGGTTACACAGAGAAACCCTGTCTCAAAAAAACCAAACCAAACCAACCAAACAAACAAAAGAGAGAGAGAGAGAGAGAGAGAGAGAGAGAGAGAGAGAGAGAGAGAGAGGAGAAAAAGGAAGGTTCTAGCCCCTGGGCCTGGAGAGATGCCTCAGCTCCTGCATGGGCCTCTCTTTCTCAAGTCCTGGGTCTCAGCACCCATGTGGTGGCTTGCAGCTATCCATAATTCCAGTTCCAGAGAGTCCAGTGATCTCTTCTGACCTCCTTGGGCACCAGGCATGCACGTGGTACACAGACATACATTCAGGAAAAACACTGATACACATAAAAAAAAATATCTTAAGGAATTCAAAAGAAGAAAGGCACTAATAACCATATGATCTTATGAAGCCTCGAATAGTTTCTTGAAAATGGCATCTCTGTCAAACACTGGGGAGTTAGGACTTCAGCATGTGAATGGGGGGGGGCCCTCAGAGGACAGACAGAGTCAGAAACTGTTTGTTTCTCCCTAGTGATGGCAAATCTTGCTTGAACAGAGAAGAGAGCAGTAAGTTAGTAAGGCGAAACTCTGGGTGTATCCGAGGGCATTTTCAGAGACTGTTCGATTTAGATCTAGAGGGTCTGGTCTAGTGAGTCATTTAATTCACAGATAAATTCACAATTCGAACAGATCATTAGTAGCGAAATGTGGGAAGTGGGACTTAGTTGGATGGCATCTGTTACCTGTGGGCACGCCCCTTGAAGGGCATCATTTGCCAGCACTGGGGACGGAACTTGAGGTGCGCTAGGCAGGTATTCCACTGCTGGGCTGGTTTCACTTTAGTCCCTTCCTGTCAGTCCAGGGGGTCCTTCTACAGCCCAGGGGTCCTCCTGTCAGCCCAGGGGGTCCTCCTACAGCCCAGGAGTGCTTCCAGGCCCCCATAATTCCAGCTGCTCTGTCCCTTCCTTCCCTCCTGCCGCCGAGCAAACCCCCGAAGCTGTGAACCTGAATAAATCTTTCCTTCCAGCTGTTCTGTTCAGATATCTGGTCACAAGGAGATAGGAGCTCCCCCCCACCCCCATCTTACAGATGGAGAGACAGCGCTGGCACCAGGGTGGTCCATGGACCTCAAAACTGCCACCTGGAAAGCCTACTGCCCAGGACAAGGGAAGGATTAAAATGCAGAGGTTGAAGGTCAGCATGGAGGAGCGGTAGAGAGCAGAGTGTGGGTACAAGAGCCTGATGAGATCTAAACTGGAGGGTGGGGTGGGGGAGAAGGATGTGGAGGGCAGTCAGGCCAGGGAAGTCCAAGCTGGCACCGTGGCACTTGCCTGCAATCCCACCACTTCAGAGCAGGAGGCAGGAAGATCTCAAGTCAAAACCAGCCTGGGCTACATAGAGAGATCACCTCCAACTAGAATGGGGTAGAGAGGGGAACTAGATCTGAGCGGTAGACACACACCCAGCATACACGAGGCTGCAGATTCCATCTCCAGCCTTGTGAAAATAACTAAAAGCTCCGTAAAGAAGGTAAACAGGGCAGGCAAGATGGCTCAGCAGGTAAAGGGGCTTGCCACCAAGCCTGATGACATGAGCTGGATTCCCGGACCAACATGGTGGAAGGAAAGATGCCCTCTGACCTCCACACATCTGCTGTGGCATGTATACATGTGCACACACATAATCAAACATATAAATACTTTTTTTTTTTTATTATTTTTTAAATTTTTCGAGACAGGGTTTCTCTGTGTAGCTTTGTGCCTTTCCTGAAACTCACTTTGGAGACCAGGCTGGCCTCGAACTCACAGAGATCCACACCTGCCTCTGCCTCCCAAGTGCTGGGATTACAGGCGTGTACCACCACCACCGCCCGGCCATATAAATACTTTTTAAAAGTAACTCATGTTAGTGTTGACTGACGCATTTGGCCATCTCTCTGTTAGTCAGGATTGGTCTCATCTTTCTCCCACCACCATAGACATCCTTCAGTGACTATCCTTCCAAGCTAAAGTTTCAGACAGAATCTTACATTGTTTCCTTAGGTTAGGTTCCTAGAGCCAGAGAGTTTCTGGGTCTCAGTGTTTCCATGCTTTTTAGAGTCCACAGATAGATACATGGTCAAGCAAGTCCCACACTCTTCCTACTGTCCTATACTGGTTCCCAAGCAGCTGCTGATGGATAGATGGGGTTTCTCTGACTTCGCTGACCTCAGGGGAGCAGCCGCCAGCCTATGACATCAAGCAGGAAGAAAGAAGCCTCCAGATAAGTCAGGCCTGTGACTGGTGATTTTTGTGCACAGTCACATTCATTTTTTTTAAGGAAACTTGTGGTAGGGTGGTTTAAGGATGTGGTTGAGCTGGTAAAGTGCTTTCCTAATAGGCACGAGGCTCTGGGTTCGATTCCCAGGACCACATACACCAAGTGTGGTGGTGTGCCTCTGTGATCCCAGTCTTGGGGAGGTGGAGTCAGGAGAGTCAGAAGTTCAGGGCCCTCCTCAGCTACACAGTGAGTTCAAGGCCAAAGGTGAGGGCATAGGATTTGGACTTGGGACTAGCACTGGGCCCAACAGACCCAACCAGGAGAGTAGAATTATGGGAACTGATTCAGGCTAATTCAGGCAGAAGACTCTGACCAGTATACTAGTTAGGCTGTAACAGCTGGTAATGAAGCCTTAATCAATTGGCTGGTTGATTGACCAGTTATTTTCTCTGCCTCCCTCCTGCTGGTCTCCAGTGCTCTGAGATCACCATGGTTGGAGGTCAGAGCTGGTTCTGGTTTGGGGAGCTGGCCCTGCATGGAGTCCTTTCTACTTTGTCTGGCTTGTCTCAGATAAACGCTACTAAATTTTAACCAGTCTGAGGGGGTTTGCTCTTAACAGTTTTCTTGCTCAGCTGTTTCTCCATTCATTCAAAACTCCATTCCCAGGCTGCAGAGATGGCCCTGAGTCAAAGTGCTTGCTGCCAAGCCTGGCGACCTGAATCCTGTCCCTTGGACCAACAGGGCGGAAGGAAAGAACCCACTCATGAAGGTTGTCCCCTGACCTCTGCAGCACGCTCCTCTCCTGCGCACTAAATAGATGATAGATATAAAAAGTGTCTTTCCCCAAATGTATTACAGATTATGTGTTCTTTGGTCAGATAATACATGAACACAGTATGATGTTCAAAAGAGCCATAGGGAAGGGAAAAAATGTTTCCTCACATACTGCCACCTTGGCGTCTGGACCCTACTCTTTGGCAGGTGAGCAAGCCAAGGTGAGCGACATTTTTCAGTTCCTATTGTGAGTTTGACCTCGTAGTTTGTTAGCTGCTAACATCTTTATGTATCCCTATAAATATTTGCAAATGTATTCTTTGAAAATGCATTTATTGGCCGGGCGGTGGTGGTGCACACCTTTAATCCCAGCACTCAGGAGGTAGAGCAAGGCAGATCTCTGTGAGTTCGAGGCCAGCCTGGTCTACAGAGCAAGTTCCAGGAGAGGCACCAAAACTACACAGAGGAACCCTGTCTTGAAAAACAAAACAAAAAAAAATGCATTTATATGTTTTTACATGTATTCTCTTACTGTGTGTGTGTATGTGTGTGTGTGTGTGTGTGTGTGTGTGTGTGTGTGTGTGTTGTGGCCTTGGTTTATCCTAGTTAAGGCTCTAGGATAAACCTATCTGTTCCACCCAGAGGTTCAGTGCTGCGAGACTTCCTGTCTTATTGGACACGTGTTTCAGTGGCACTTCAGAAGTGGTTGTATGAGCCGTACAAAAAGCCTCCTCTAACCCCCTTTCCCAGGGTGACTCTGGAACAGTCGCTGATTCGTACTTCTCCATCTCTTTGAAGGATTGGCTGTGCTTGACCATATAATATTTACTTTCCTCACCTTGGGATGATGGGGCTGTAGCCTTGTAAACCAACAATAAGTAAATTGAAGATGTCTTCAGTCAAAAGTGTACCCCAGACAGACTGAACAGCACAGCTCAGCCTACCCTGCTTTAAACACGCTCTGAATGTTTGCATTAGCCTACAGTTGGGCAAAGCCAAGGTGCAAAGCCTCTTACGTGGTGTATTAGCTACTTTTCCATTGCTCTGGTAGAGCTCCATGACCAAGGCAACTTTGTTTGTTTTGTTTTTGAGACAGGGTTTCTTTTCTTTCTTTCTTTCTCTCTCTCTCTCTCTTTTTTTAAAGATTTATTTATTCATTATGTATATAGTGTTTTGTCTGCATGTATGATTGCAGGCCAGAAGAAGGCATCAGATCTCATTACAGATGGTTGTGAGCCACCACATGATTGCTGGGAATTGAACTCAGGACCTCTGGAAGAGCAGCCAGTGCTCTTAACCTCTGAGCCATCTCTCCAGCCTGACATGGTTTCTTTGTGTAGTTTTGGTGCCTGTCCTGGATCTTGCTCTATAGACCAACCAGGCTGGCCTTGAACTCACAGAGATTCACCTGGCTCTGCCTCCAGAGTGCTAGGATTAAAGACATGCACCACCACTGCCTGGCAACCAAGGCAACTGATAAAAGAAAATATTTAGCCAGGCTGTGGTAGCACACACCTTTAATCCCAGCACTCAGGAAGGTAGAGGCAGGTGGATCTCTGTGAGTTCGAGGCCAGCCTGGTCTATATAGTAAGTTCCTGGACTGCCAAGGCTACCAAAGAAACCCTGTCTCAAGAAACAAAAAACAAAAAACAAAACAAAACAAAAACAAGAAAGAAAGGAAAGGAGGAAAGAAAGAAGGAAGGAAGGAAGGAAGGAAGGAAGGAAGGAAGGAAGGAAGGAAGGAAGGAAGGAAGGAAGGAAGGAAAGAAGGAAAGAAGGGAGAAAGGGAGGAAGGAAGGAAGAAATAAAGAATGTTTAATTGGGCTTATGGTTCCAGAGGGTTGGAGTCCATGATGGCAGAGTGAAGGCCTGGCAGCAGGAACAGCTGAGCGCTCACATCAGGAACCACAAACTGAGACAAGAGTGCACTGGGAAACCTTATGCCATGTACCTCCTCCAACAAGGCCACACCTCCTATTCCTTCCCAAACATTTCCACCAACAGGGGACCAAGTATTCAAACATGTAAGCCAGTGAGGGCCCTTCTCAGTCAAACCACCACACGTGATAACCTGTTGAAGACTTTAGGCCATTTTTTTGAGAGCAAAATGGAAAGCGAAAGGAGAATGAGTCATTCGGAGCCGCTCCTATGGAGAAAGATCAAAGTTCAGGCTTGAAGCTCATTTTCTACCATGTACACCTTCTCGAAGTCACAAGGTTCAAAGGTCTCAAACCGTCAGAAGTCTGCAGCAGTCTTTACTATGGTTGGTTTTCTGTCAAACTGCTTTGCACTTTCCAGGATAAAAACGTGGAAATACTGCCAGACATGGTGGCACACGGGAGGCAGAGGTAGGCTGGTTTCTATGAGTTCAAGGCCAGCCTGGTCTACAAAGAGAATTCAAGACCAGCCAGGACTACATAGTTAAGACCATGTCTCAAAGCAAAGAACTCCATGGAAATACATTGTGAGGAAATGCAGTAAGCCTCTCCACCACACACCTATACAAAAACAAACCTTTAACAAAACAGCAATTTCAGAGTTTTAGTGTCTAGAAAACAAAACAAAACCAAAGACAAACATTTTAAAGACATTTTCCTTTTCTGTACCAATATGATATAAAATGTAAAAATGTATAGTTTTTTTGTTTTTGTTTTTTTCAAGACATTTCTCTGTGTAGCCCTGGCTGTCCTAGAACTCACTTTGTAGACCAGGCTGGCCTTGAACTCAGAGATGGCTTGCCTTTCCCTCCCAAGTGCTGGGATTAAAGGCATGTGCCAACAACACCTGGCTGAAAATATAAATGTTTTAAAAACATAAAGATTTATTTTATGTGTGTGTGTCTACATATATGTATGTACAGCACATGCATGCAGTACCTGCAGAGGCCAGAAGAGGGTGTCATATCCCTTGGAACAGGAGTTATATCTGTGAGCCCAAAGATGGAAGCTGGGAACCAAACCTGAGTCCTCTGCAGCAAGTGCCCTTAACCACTTGGGCCATCGAGAGCCCCTTAAATTTTGTAGTTTTTATTTGTGGTATGTGTGTGCCTACGTGTATATATGTGCACATGCAGGTGTGTACAGTGCCTGTAGAGGCCAGAAAAGGGCAATGAGTCCTAGAGCTAGAGTTGCAGGCAATTGTGAGCTGTCTAGCATGGACACTGGGAACTGAACCCAGAACACCAGGCCTGGATTGGGCCCTTGAAACCTCCAGAATCCACCCTCGGGGACACAGGTCCTACAACAATGTCACACCTACTCCAACAAAGACATGCCTCCTAACAGTGCCACTCTCTGATGACTAAGCATTCAGATAGGTGAGCCCTCTGGGGGCCATTCCTATTCAAACCACACACATAGCTTTTATCATGTATACCTTTGGGAGAATATTTTACACCACTCACTAAATCTGCTTTTAATGGGTATGTACTATTCCATTAAGCGATGACAAAATTAAGAAGAAAGCCACTGGGGTGGAGAGATGGCTCAGCCATGGCTATGCTCACAACCAAAAATATAAGAAGGAAGCCATAACTTTCTTAACAGTTTCTTTTTGAGGGACGGTAGGTTTACTTGCAAGCAGTTGGCATTATAAACGACCCAGCAAGGAACATCCCTCTCCAGATATTTTGTGGACTCCCTCAAGGTGCAGGTGGTGAGGGAAAGGTAGCAAATGGGACAGCTCTGAGTCCTGTCTTTGAAGAACTGAAGGGTAAGTGGAGGAGAGACAGTCAGTGTCACACAGACGAGTTCCTGTGGTTTGGACATACTTTGTACCCAAAAGACATATCCCTGTCATGTGACACTATTCCTTGGAAGTTGTGAACGAATGTCTTCTCACCCCAGACTAAGAACTGGCAGCACACTTCAATAAGGATCCCATCAAAACCCAACTTGGTGAGCCCCTGAGTTTATTGGAGGTGCTCATAGCAATGTAGATGAGGGGTCTCTGCAGGGGCAGAAATGACTCAAAGGCCCCATTCCACACTGGCTGCTGTCCTTGGTGGTCAAGCCACAGTCCTGGCATCTCCAATATCCTGGGGACTCTGCTGGTACTGAGGCTGCATCACCCAAAGCCCACCTCAGTATGGGTGAGGCTCACAGATGCTGGAACCCTGGAGCTCATCGCACAACTGGAAGGCAGCTTGGTAGGTGGGGGTGTCCCCTACAGGCAGTTTGGCTAGTCTGAAGGCATGTTACAGCAGTTCTTACAGCTTTACACTTGCAATGGGAGGGGCCTAGTGAACATAGTTTGGTTTCAGGGACTTCCTGAGGCTTCTGAGTTGTTTGCTTCCTGAGTCTTAGGAGCTTTCCTGCAGAATGGAATGTTTCACTTCTTGTAGAATGTTCTGAGTCTTTCGTTTTGTTTGTTGTTGTGTTTTGTTTTGTTTTGTTTTTGAGACAGGGTTTCTCTGTGTATCCCTGGCTATCCTGGAACTTGCTCTGTAGACCAGACTGGCCTCAAACTCAGAGATCCCCCCCACCACTGCCTCCCAAGTGCTGGGGTTAAAGGTGTGAAGTGCCATGGTCAGGCTAACATCTTGAGTCTTAAGCTTCCCTCCAAGATGGAATGTATGAACTCTGGAGGAAATTGCTATACATCAATCCCCATGTGATGTATTAAGAGGGTGGAGCCATTAAAGGTGGGCTTAATGGAAAATCATTGGCTCCTCAGGGTTGATAACCTTGGGAGGAACTAATGAAGTTTTCACAGGGCCCTCACTAGTTCCCTCTTGAGAGGGTTGTTATACCATAGAACAAGACCATCCTCTCTCTAGTCTCTGGCTTCCTGTCTTGCCATGAAGTTACATTTCCCTTCTCATGCTCCCACCCCACTGCCATGCTAGCAGTACCATGCTGTACACAGGGTGGGAAGTGGGGTGGCTTACCACAGTCAAGCAGATGTTGATAGCATGTTCTTGGACCTTCAGAGCTATAAACTAAACACACTTCTTTGCTTTGAAAAGTATCCAGCCTCGGGTATTTTGTTATTGCAACTGAAAATGGCCAAACAGACGAGTGAAGTGTGTGGAAGCACAGAGAGAGGTGTGCTCTGCACTCTTGGGGTGCCCATCCATCCGCTGGCGTTCAGTTCCATCATTTCCATTAACAAGCCTGGGGAAGGAAAGTGCTGGTTAAGTCTGCAGTCTTGTGTAAAATATTATCTGAGTTCCCCAGGGGAATCTGAGAGGATTCCCTGAGGGGTGGAAAGAAGCCAGAGGGTCCTGGGGGGGGCCCAGGGAGGAATTTTATTTTGTGTCATTATTTATTTATTTAGTGGTATGTGTGGGTACACACGTGCCATAGTGTGAATGTAGAGGCCAGAGAACAACTCTCAGGAGTTGATTATGCCCATCCCCCATGTGTTCCGATGGAACTAGAGAAGGCTGCCGTGTCCACCCACAATTCCTGTGGGTGCTGGGGATCTGCATTTGGGTCCTTTGAGTCCGTAATACTTGTACAGTAAGGGCTTTATCCTCTGAACTGTCTCCCCAGCCCACCCCCTTTTCTTGAGCTCAACCTTGTCCCAAGAGCACCTCTAGGTCACGCTAGCCTCTTGTCTTTGCCAAGTTCAAAGTTCCTGCTTGCCATACCTGAGCAGGTGACATGCTCTGAGCCTCTGTTTCCAAGTCTGAAGACTCAGTGACATATTAAAACTCATAAAGAGCTAAGCTGAGAGCTTGGCACATGGAAACCCCAACAATTGTTAGGTTTTTGTTTTTTTGTTTTTGTTTTTGTGGGTTTTTTTTTGTGTGTGTGTGTGTGTGTGTGTGTGTGTGTGTGTGTGTGTGTGTGTATGGTGTGTGTATGGTGGTTGGTTTTGTTTTGAGTTTGGGTTTCTCTATGTAACTGTTCTGGCAGTCCTGGAACACCCTTGCTCTGTAGACCAGGCTGGCCTTGATCTCACAGATACTTCCCTGTCTCTGCCTCCTGAGTGCTGAGACTAAAGGCATGCGACACCACCGCATAAGCTTTGCAGTCACCTCCTAACTGTGTGACCTGGGTGCCCTTTAACTTCTGTGAGTTTTGGTTCCCTTAATTGTGAATGGACATGACAGTTCACCGGAAAAAAAAAATTACCAACTTCAGTCTGGAGAGATGGCTTAGTTGGTAGCATGCTCATTTGGCAAGGAGGAGGACTTGAATTCCATCGCTGGGACCTAATGAAAAAGGTGGATCCCCTTGTGTTTGAGACTAGCCTGGTCTACACAGTAAGTTCCAGCCTAGCCATGGTCACTCATGAGACCCGTGTTGTGCCCTCATCTGGTCCTGCTCACAAAAGATCCCAGTGTCCGGGCTTGCTGACTGTCAGCTTTCCTTCATAGGAGGAGGGGCGGGAACAGTCATGGTACTCACCTGAGGATCCAACCACTCCCTCCCAAACAGTTGTGTGCAATTTTGCCCTAATTACCGGTGGCCTCGGGAGATGGAGAGGGGTTAGAGGAGGCTCCATTTACCCAGCCATGGGGGAATCACCCTCCCTGCTGGGGCAGAGAGGATTTTTTGTGGCTCTTTAAGTTCACCCATATTTCTTCTGCCCATGACCCCATCGCTCTTAAGTAAACCTCATAGACTCATGGGCTCCCCACAGTGAACTTTGTGGGATAGCATCTTGGTTTATTGCTGGGATCATGGGGTGGGAGTCATTTAAGTCTTCCCCAGGGAAGGAATTTTAGCAACACCCTGTCTTTAAAAAACAAAAACAAAAAAAACAAAAACAAAAACCCAGCCAGACTTGGTGGTGCGTTTCTGACCTCTGCACTGGGAGGGTAGAAACAGTAAGCCCTGGAGCTTACAGGTCACCCAGTCTGGTAGACAGCAAACTCCGGGGTTCAGAGAGATGGAGAGACCCCATCTGAAAGCAAGGTTGAGGGATGGCCAGATGACTCAGCAGGTGAGATGCTTGCCCTACAAGCTGGCCGGCCTCAGCTCTATCCTCCCAGAAGCCCCCAAAAGCAAAGGGAGAAAACTGATAACACAAAGCTGTCCTCGGACTACAAAAATTCATTGAGGCCAGGTCAGTACAGCATGATGCATTATAGACACCCACCAAGTTTGTTAAAGATGTAGGAGATTCTGAGAGCTTAAATTTGGAGGGCCCACCAAGATGTTCAGCTCATAGCAGGGGCTTGGAAAACAGCCATTGTATTTCTTTATTTTTTGATCACATGTGTTTGCTGTGCATGTGTGGGCATATGTACCACAGTACACATGTGGAAGTCAGGGGGCAACTTTCAGAAGCTGGTTCTCTCTTTCTACCCTGTACATCTCAGGGATAGAACTCAGGTCATTAGCTTCGGCGGCAAGCACCTTTACCTATCTCTCCAGCCCTGATTCTTAGATGCTGAGTGGGCTTCCTCAGACTTTGTTTGGCTCTGGGTCAGAGCTAAGAAATCCAATGACACGGTGTTCTTGAGAAGGGGCCCTATGGTCCAGAGACAGCCCGGTCTCCAGATAGCTATGAAATGTGGAGCAGATGAGTGGGTAGGACCCCCTCGTGAAACATATCTAGCCACACCCTCGGGTTTATATGGGACCTACTGGGCTTTGGGACACCGGAAAGACACGCTGTGCCGGTATCTGGATTTGGGATTCAGACAGGCCCAAACCAGCCCAGCAGGCTTGGCAGAAGCATGCAAAAGCAAGAGGCCTGTGGAGAAAAACCTCAGGAGAACACCCGTCTGAGAGAGCCTGAAAGAGGGCTGGGCCTGGGCCCTGGGGCCTGGGCCTGCAGAATGGAGTTTCAAGAAGCTATCTGAATCTGGATGCAGTAGTACCTACCTGTAATCCCAACACTCATGAGGTTGAGCGCAGGAGGATCACCTCCAGTTTAAGGTCAGTCTGTATTACACAGTGAACCTCAAGCCAGCCTGGGCTACGGTGGGAGACTTTGTCACAGAGTAAAGCAAAAACAAGCGAGCAGGTGATCTGAGCCCAGCATGGTTGCTCAGGCCTCAGATGAATTTGAGAGGTCCAGACCAGCCAGGGCTACGTAAAAAGACCCCGACTCAACACTATTCCCCACAGACAAACAAACAAAATCCCCCCACACCCCAAAAACAGTAAGGAACAAGGAGCGAGAGATTAGTAAGGACATAAATGCAAGCGATCGCTTGGCCAAGGCTAACTTCATGGTGGTTGTCAAGTGGCTGGGGCGGCGGTGGGCCAGGCAGCCAGCCTCAATCCAGTGAGCTCAGTGAGTACCAATGCACTAGGAGATGAACTAGGGGAGAGGGGAGAAGGGTCGGGTCAGCGGCTTTGACTTAGGGACTGCTACTCTCGGGCTTTGTCCTCGTGTGTGTGTGTGTGTGTGTGTGTGTGTGTGTGTGTGTGTGTGTGTGTGTGTGTGTGTTGGGGGCGGGGTGTCTGTGTCACCTGAGAAATCCCATCAGTAGAATGGCTTCTCCGGGTCCTCTGCGTGGCTCCTCCAGGGAGACAACCCTAGGGAGAGTCTCGCCACAAAATGAGGCTGAGTGGGCGGCGGTTCTCTAATGCCCGGACAGGGGCCAAGAGCACTTGGGATGTGCTCCTACCTGCCCAGGGAGGCCCAGGCTCCTGGGAGTGGGCACTGCCTGTGACTCACCGTGAGTGTGACTCGAGCCGAGCCAGCCTCCTGCCCCAGCCCCAGCTCCAAGCCTCCAGGAACAGGCTGGAACCCCAGATGCTCAATGAAGCAGGCGTTTGCAGACCCTGGGACAGCCCCCGGCCCTCTCCACACTGCGTGTCCCCAAGTGGCTCTGGTGGAGCTGGGGGTTCGCTTCGGCCTCTTGTGTGGGAAAGGGGTGTGGTCCTGATGCCGGTGCTTCTGGGAGTAGGCGGCCTGAGGCCATTTGGCTGCTTGACGGCAATCCCCTGGTGTATGTTCTCTGCCTCTGCTCTTTCCTACCACAGAGCACCCCTTTCAATACCAAATCCACATCTCCGCTTGCAGCCTCTGGACCCTTCTGCCCCTTCCGGGATGGCCATGTGTTGCTGGATTCAAAACTTGGACCCACTGCCCATCTCTTACTTTCCTGTCCTTTGCCTAATTTCTTTGTATTTCAGTTTCCTGTGATGTGTGATGAAAAAAATGGGAAAAAGCCAGCATCACTGGATTGTTAACATTTTTCTTTTATTTATTTGTGTGTTTTTTTTTTTATTTAATTAAAATATAATTGTATCGGCTGGGCGGTGATGGTGCACGCCTTTAATCCCAGCACTCAGGGGGAGTCAGAGCCAGGCGGATCTCTGTGAGTTACAGGCCAGCCTGGGCTACAGAGTGAGTTCCAGGGTAGCCAAAGCTACATGGTGAAAAGCTGTCTAGAAAAACCAGTGTGTGTGTGTGTGTGTGTGTGTGTGTGTGTGTGTGTGTTCGTGTGTAATTCTATCATGTCCTCTCTCCTCCCTCCTACTCTTTTCCTGCCCCCTCCCTCCCAAATACACTGCCTCCACTTTATTTTATTTATTTATTTATTTATTTATTTATTTATTTATTTATTTATTTTGGTTTTTCAAGGCAGGGTTTCTCTGTGTAGCTTTGCCCCTTTCCTGGAACTCACTCTGTAGCCCAGGCTGGCCTGTAACTCACAGAGATCTGCCTGCCTCTGCCTCCACTTCTTTAACCATTGTCATTACATGTATAAACAAATAAACATATAAATACAACCTGCTGGGTCTGTTTGGTGGTGTTGGCATGTATATTTCTGGGGCTGACCACTTGGTATTGGAAAACTAACCAGGGGACCTGATCTCTAGGACGACCAGATCACCCACCTCAGCCGTTGATTGCTCTTCATCTAGGGATGGGGTGTCAACGTGACGTGGTGGTCGGTGTTTTGTTTCTTACATGTGTGTGTGGTGTGTGTGTTTCCTGAATACTGGGATTTATGTGGGTGCTGTGGATCTGAACTCATATCTGCGTGGCAAGCGCTTTATCCATTGAGCCATCTGCAAGTTTTCACCCCGAAGGTGTTCTACAAACAAGGGTTGTGAGAAACTCCAAGAGAGCCCAGGACATATGTAACTCAGCAAATGGGAGCTATTTGACTAATGCCAGGGGTAAGTGTTTAGGGAGTATTTTGCCAAGTCTTGGAAATTCAGAGGGGATGAAAGACACTGTGGAAAGTGGATAAGGCTAGGTAAAGAACATACTGTGCTTAGCCGGGGGGTGGGGGGGTGGGGGGGTGGGGGGTGGGGGTGGGTGGGTGGGGGGGTGGCGAACACCTTTAATCCCAGCACTCGGGAGGCAGAGGTAGGCGGATTTCTGTGAGTTTGAGGCCAGTCGGGTCTACAGAGTGAGTTCCAGGACAGCCAGGTCTACACAGAGAAGCCTTTTCTCAAAAAACAAAAGATTAAAAAAAGAAGAAGAATATACAGCACCTGGCATGAACAGGATGCTCAGGAAACAATGGGGCCTCCTCCTTTCTTCCCAGGGGCATGCCCTGGCTCTGAGAAAGCCCCAGTGTTCACAGACCTTAATCTCTGAAGCGGGAAAATGAGCTGCAAGAGATGAGCCAATCTAGTCACCTTAGAATGTGCCAACCAGGAAGTTTCTCTGGGAAATGGATGGGCAAGCTTTGAGGTGGCAACCAAGTCCTCGCTTCTAACCTCTGCTGATATGTTCAGTTAGCATCTAAAGATGAGACAGGAAGTCTCTGGTCCTGGGTCAGTTCTGGATTTCCATAGGATACTGTGATTCATTCTTAAATCTCCAAAACAGAAATGGGCAATATCAACCATTGGTGGCTGACTTTGTAGTCTTCATGCCCCATTGAGAGTTGCCACCTCAAGTTTCATAGTCTGTGTGGTCTCTAACAAGGAGAGGGCCATAATCTGAGGCTGGGGGCATTTGGACACTTATAAGAGGTTCTTTGGGGCTCTGGGATAAGTTTTAATGTTTCTTATTATAGAGTGTGGCTGGAGGGGGAGAGTATTTTGCTAGCATGTTTAAGACCTGGGGTTTCATCCCTGGTACTGCAAAAATAGATATATAACTGAAGTGATTCCTGTTCTTTGAAAGAAGCCCAGAAATGGAATGGATGAGTTGAAGGGCAGAGGCTGGGGGAAGGGATTCTGAGGTAACTTAGAGAACACAGATATAATTTGACTATAGACATTTGAGATAATATGTCAGAGATTGTGACAGAAGGAAACGGGAGGGAGACTATGTTAAGAATTACATCCCAGGGCTGGAGAGAAGGCTCATTGGTTAAAAGCATTTGCTGTTCTTGTAGAGGACCCAGGTTCAGTTCCTAGCACCCACATGGTGGATCACAGCCACCCACAACTCCAGTTTCAGGTGATCTAACATCCTCTTCTGGCTTTCTTGGGCTCCCAGTATGCACATGGTGTACACACATGTATGCAGGCAGAACACTCATACACATAAAATAAAAATAATTCTTAAAAAAAAATTGCATCCTAGTGTGGGCATAGTGATGCACACCTGTAATTCCAGCACTCGGGAGGCAGATCTCTGAGAGTTCAAGGCCAACCTGGTCTACATAGCAAGTTTTAGGATAGCCAGGGCTACTTAGTGAGACTTTTCTTTAAAAAAAAAAAAAAAAAAAAAAAAAAAGCATTTCTACCTAGAGGCTGGAGAGATTGCTCAGTGGTTAAGAACACATCCTGTTCTTGCAGAGTTGGGGTCCCAGTTCCCATGTCAGGTAACTCACAGCTGCCTGTAACTCCAACTCCGGGGCTACCTGCTGCCCTCTTCTGGTCTCCAAAGTCACTGCACTCACATGCATACTCTGCTTCATCTCTAAGCCTGACTCTAACCACAAATAATCTTTAAAAAAAAATATGTACAGCCTGATGGATGCAGAGGGGGATGTTGGGCATTCCCTCATTCCTCACGGGTGTTATCTCACCACAGACCCCTGAGGCTGGTGCTAATTTTTAATCTTCATTTAAGAGAGGAGTCAGGGACCCCAGAAAGAGAACCATTCTTTCCTGAGAACCTCACAACTAAGAGACAGGACCTGATGGCCCACGGTGTGCTTCTAGAACCTGAGTACTCATGTCACCTGCTAGGTGAAGCATGATGGGAAAGTGGGAGTCTTGAGCAGAGGAGTACCCGTGGGAGGGACTGCCGTGGCCGGATGGGGTTTTCGCCTGGCTGAGTTCCGGGGAAGCAGAATAAATTGCCAATTTCTCTGTCCCTACTGCAGAGTGATTACCTGGGTAGATGAAGCATGCCATCTCTATCTTGCATGGATTCTCGGATGACTGTGGTGATTGACAGCTTACCTACTGCTCTGAATAGGGGTTTGGAGAGCTCTCACTTCCTCTTGGCCCCCAAGGATCTTCCAGAGGCGTCTAGGCTGCTGTCCAAACCACTCTGAAGGTGTGATGGGGAAGTGAGGGCGAGCATCGGGATGGTATCTCACGGTTTCAAACCCTGCCTCTGTCCTGGACTTAACTGTGTGGCCTTGGACAGATGGTTTCACAGTTTTGGTTTCCGGTGCCTCTGTTTCCCCACCTTAGCAATGGGAGGGTGCTCTTCAAATGCTCAATGAGCTGGACACAGTGTTGCGTGACTGGGACCCCAGTATGGGGAAGCTAGAGAGAGGACAGAGAATGTGAAGCCAGCCTGGGTTACACGGGGAGTTCCAGGCCAGCGCGGCTCACAGGGGTGGGGGCTGGGCTCCCAAGCAAGGTTTCTCTATCTAGTCACACTTCCCTTAAAAAAGAGTGAAACATCAGCAGACCTGTGTTATAGGAAATACGGAATCAAGCTAGGAATGCAGGCCTTTAATCCTAGCACTCTGGAGGCGAAGACGTGTGGATCTCTGAGTTCAAGGCCAGCCTGGTCTACAGAGTGAGTTCCAAGACAGTCAGGATTATATAGAGAAACTCTGCCTAAAAAAAAAACCAGTTGATTGTGGTAAGTTAAAAATCCGTGACATTCATTCTTACTGTAGCAGCCACTGCAAAGCAATTTGAAGAACATAAAGGGGAAAGAGTGAAAAGAAAGCCAATTAAAGGAATTAAAATATAATACTAAAATTATTCAAGGCACACACTAGAAAATTAGGAAAGAAAAACAAAGGGGAAAATAACAATTAAAACAAAAAGATGGAAGGCTGGCTCAGCAGATAAGGCATTTGCCACAAAAGCATGTGGACCATGGAAAAAGAGGGTATCCATGAGCCACTTGTAATCCTAGCACTGGGGAGGCAGAGGCAGGCGATCTCTGCGAGTTCAAGGTCAGCCTGGTCTACAGAGCGAGTTCCAGGACAGCCAGGGCTACACAGAGAAACCTTTTCTCAAAAAAAAGACAAAATATATTAATATCTGATAAAGGAAACTTCAAAGGGAAGATTTAATTTAAAAAAAGGCTCTCAGTTGGGAGAATATTATAACTTTAAGTGTGTATTAACGTAATCATATAGGGTCTGGGCTGTGTCAGTGACTCAGTGGTGGAGCATCTGCCTAGCATGTGTAAGGCCCTGAGTTCAATCCCCAGCCCTTCACACACATACAAAAATGTGTATTAAGCCGGGCGTTGGTGATGCATGCCTTTAATCCCAGCACTTGAGAGGCAGAGCCAGGGCAGATCTCTGTGAGTTCAAGGCCAGCCTGGTCTCCAAAGCGAGTTCCAGGACAGGCACAAAGCTACACAGAGAAACCCTGTCTCGAAAAACCAAAAAAAAGAAAAGAAAAAAAAATGTGTATTAAATACATAAAGGAAATTGGATAGAATTAAAAGTAGTAAACAGCCATAACGTGTGTGTGTGTGTGTGTGTGTGTGTGTGTGTGTGTGTGTGTGAGAGAGAGAGAGAGAGAGAGACAAGAAGGAAACCTGGTTGAACAGGACTCAGGCTGGCTGGTTCAAACTTCTGGAGTCTGACCCGAGCGGTTTATTGTTTTACATAGTTAAGCACAGTACAACTTTGAAAAACGGCTTCCTCATGATAATCATCACAATAAAGCTTAGGGCATGACTACATCAAAACTCCTTTGCAAAGCACCTGTGACCTCTTCCGCAAGAATGGGTTCTGTTGACCCAGAAACAGTGCTCAGGATAAGGGGGTTCCAGTGAAGCCTGGCTCCACAGACTAGCAGAGATTCCCAGGTTATTAACATATCCACTCCTGTAGTGGATAGCCATTCCAGCTTTGACCTGGAAGTTCCAACCCCCATTGAGGCTTTGGTAATGGTCACGCCCACAAGGCGGGGTGGAGAGAGGATGATGAAGACCCGAGATCCAGATGCGGGGGCTCTCTTGGTTCCTGGACCCTGGATGCTGGAGGTAGACCAAGCAGAGTTCTCCAGAGAACACAGCTGGACTGCACCACCCCTTTCCCAGACCCTGTAACCTATCCCTTCACTTGTAAGTTACCCCACAAAATAAATCTCCCTTTTAACTATGTGGAGTTGCCTTAATAATTTCACCAATATCTGGCACTCACGTGGGGCAAATTCCAAAGGCCTGGGTGGCTCCCACCCTCAGCTTCCTCTCCGGCTCACAACCACCTGTAACTCCAGGTTCAGAGGATCTGATGCTCTCTGGCCTCTGCAGGCTCCTGCACCCACATGGTGCGCATAAACTCAACCAAGCACATGTAT
This sequence comes from Onychomys torridus, assembly GCF_903995425.1. Lineage (NCBI taxonomy): Eukaryota > Metazoa > Chordata > Mammalia > Rodentia > Cricetidae > Onychomys > Onychomys torridus. The sequence goes on along the minus strand of NC_050464.1, from coordinate 37,985,404 downwards.
ACATAAATAAAAATAAATTTTAAATATTGCATTGCTAGAATGCGGCAAAAGCAAAGATCTTTAGAGAACAGAGCCAATTCAACTAATATTGCTACCACACACTTGAAATCAGTAAAGATAGACTATATGGACATTATTGACCACCTTGAATTAATTGACTTGGATAGAACACCAACCCCCAAATAATACAGTTCTAACTGAACAAGGAATATATACAAAAACAAACCAGATGCTGGGTCATAAGCACATTTTAATAAGCTTCAGAGCATTGAAATCTTACAGAATATGTTAATTTGAAAAATTCAACAATAAGATATCTGGAAAAGCCATAAGTGTTTGGGAAATTAAACAATATGTTTGCAAAAACCCAAATAAATGGCACATATGCCCAAACAAAGTCTGCTTGTGGATGTTTATCATCATGTTATTCATAATTTCCAACACTTGGAAGCAGCCAAGATATCCTTCAGTAAGTGAATGTATAAACAAGCCCCGGGATTTTCACATAAAAGGGTATCGCTTGGTGACTAAGGCGGCTCTGTGGCTGGGCCTGTTGATGCAGGCTTGTGATCCAAGCACTCGGACCCCTGACCCGGAACACACAGGTCTGGTGTTGCCTTTCAACACTTCCATGTGCACGTGTGGAAGTCAGAGCTGTCTTTCTGGCGCTGCTTCCCTTCTATCTGCTAAGTTCCAGGGACTGAACTCAGGACATCAGGCTGGGCATCTAGTGCCTTTACCTGCTGAGCCATCTCACAGGCCTTGTTTTTTGGCAGGGACTCACGCAGCTCAGGCTGGCCTCCCACTTTCTGTGTGTGTGAGGATGACACTAAACCTATGATCCTCTTGCCTCCACCCCAAATGCTGGGATTGCTGCATTTTACGGGGATCAAACCGCAGGCTTCGTTCATGCCAGGCAAACAGGCTTTACCACCTGAGCCACATTTCCAGTCCGAGCCTGGATAGACAGCAAAAATCTGTCTCAAATTAAAAAAAAATCTGGGATGAAGAGCTGGCTCAGCAGTTGAGAGTACCTACTGCCCTTTCATAAGATTTGGGTTCAATTCTCAGCACTGATTGTAATTTCACAACCATCTTCTGTGGCCGTGGTTCCCAACCTTCCTACTGCGGCAACCCTTTAACCAAGTTCCTCATGTTTTGATGACTCCCAACCATTATTTTGTGGCTACTTCCTAACTGTAATTTTGCTACTATTTTGAATTGTAATGTAAATATCTACATGTGACCCAAAGGGGGGCTAGACCCACGGGTTGAGAACCACTGCTGTGGGCACCAGGCATGCACACATGGTACACTTACTTACATTCAAGCAAAACACTCATAGAGATAAAATAATAAACCTTGGCTGGGGATTTAGCTCAGTGGTAGAGCGCTCGCCTAGCAAGTGCAAGGCCCTGGGTTCGATCCTCGGCTTAAAAAAAAAAAAAAAAAAGAAAATAATAAACCTTAAAAACGTGTTTTGAAATCTATGAAGAGACCATGACAAGACTTGGAGAGGGGCTGGATTGTAGCGCAGCTGGTAAAGTCCTTGCTTAGCATGCATACAGCCCTGGGGTTAGACCTCCAAATAATCCGGGTGTGTGGCCCAGAAGATCCCAGCAGGAGGATTGGACACACGAGACACAGAGAAGCTGAACGTGTGTTTCTAAGTGATAAAGGGCCTATCTGAGGGAGCTACATCGTGTATTGTTCTAATTGCATGACGTTCTGGAAAAATTTACAACGATGGAAATGGTAGAAAGATCATGGGTCCTCTGTGGCTGAGGGGACAGAGGAACAGGCACAACTTGGGAATTTTTAAGATGACACTGGTCACATGACACTGTGTAGGCAGAAACATACCGTGACAAGCTTGTCCAAGCCCACAGGACTTACATCACACAGGGGAGACGCACATTGTTACTGGCCAATCAGTTAGGGGAAGTTGTCCAAGAGTGCTCTGTACTTTCCCGTAATTTTTTGCTATAGCTTGAGACTATTCTTTTTCCACATGTATGCGTGTGTGTGTGTGTGTGTGTGTGTGTGTGTGTGTGTGTGTGTGTGTGCTTGCTTGTTTTTCTTTTGGTACCAGAGATTAGACCCAGGGCCTTGTGTGGGCAAAACACATGCCCTACCACAGAGCTACCCCCTTCACTCCGTGTTTAAGGCCAGTGAGATGGTTCAGTGGGTAAAAACACCTGCTCCCAAGCTTGACAAGCTGAGTTGGTTTCCCAGGACCCACGTGTGCAGGAGAAAAAGTTGCAGGTGGGTATAATGAGGAAGCTGCCTGCACTTCATCACAGATAATGGAAGCAAAAGAGAACACAGGCCATCGGGGACTGACAGGTGGGTCCTCGGGGAAGACCACGTGTCCCCTGCGTGTTGGTGCAGCGGAAATGGGAAGCCAGAAGTGAGAGAGAGGCTGGAGGGACAGCTAGGGCTCAGGCCAGACCTGAGCCCTCGACCTTCGCAGAAGCATGCCTAAGCCAGACCTGGCAATGTTTGCTCCCTGGAGCCTGTGCCTAAGGCAGATGATGCATCCTGGGAGGCTCTCCAAGTCTCCTTTGAACACACTCAGTGGATAGAACTATCCTATAATTACCATGGGGATAATTAGAGGCACTTTCATGGTCTCTTTCAACAAATATTACACAAGCTATGGCCCTCTCATCTTGGGGGTAGGGTTGGAGGAGAGTTGAGCACTCCTCCTGAGGGATAGCCAACACCTGAACCCTTGCCAAACACACCTGACTCCTCGGCTGAGGCTCAGAGATGCACAGATACACCTGGGGCGGCTCCAGCTTGGAGCCAAGAGCTGGCACAGGCATTGAAAGTCACTCCTTGGGTGCCACAAGCTGGGAAACTTCCAGCCAATGCTCAGGTTTCTAGTTTACTCCAGAATGGCCTTCCCAGAGGATTGCAAGCTTGTGGAGATCTTTTTTTTTTTTTTGGTTTTTTGAGACAAGGTTTCTCTGTGTAGCTTTGCACCTTTCCTGGAACTCTGTAGCCCAGGCTGACCTCATACTCACAGAGATCCTCCTGGCTCTGCCTCCCAAGTACTGGGATTAAAGGCGTGCACCACCACCGCCCAGCTGCTTGTGGAGATCTTAATGTTGACCCAGAGGTGTCTACTACATTCTCATAGCCTTAGATACTCAAGTCACAAGGCTCCGGGTTCTCTTCATCTCTAGTGACCATGCTCACAGGGTTTCTGGGGTCTGGATGACCTCCCAGCCCCACCAAGTGCTATTTGGTACTTGTCATAGACGTCATATATAAGAGATACTTCTTCGGGAGCCTCTGGTTCAGGTTTCTATCCTATACCTCCACCAAGCCCTGTCTCCTCCTTTCTTACACCAAAATTTCCCCCACTGGGGAGCGTAGTATTGGCTTCTAGTAAAGCTTTGGTGGTGTTCTCTCAGCCACTCCTGTTTGGTTCACCTCATACTAACTTCTCCCTTGGCTTAACCTCCTGTGACTCACTGGGAATCAAAGCCGAAGAGAATTGCCCAGAGCACCTGCTTGTCATTTTTTGTTGCATTAACGACACGTCTGGTTTGTTTTGTTCTTAGCTCCCCTGGGAAAGAGCTTTGGTACCTCCCACAGCCACTCCTGCTTATATGGCTTCGGGCCTTTCCCATGGGATCTGAAACCTCACTTGCTGGGCTTGGAGACTCAGAATGACTGTGTCACACTTAAGGTCACAGCTGGCTTTTCTGTAGAAGTACCTAAGAACTGTAAGAGTTTCATGAATGTCAAGGATGTGGGATCTTAGCTGTTTCATCTCCCCATGCCACCCATGGGGTTGTGGCTGGGCAGACGCTTTCTGAGTGGTTAGAGAGAGGTGGTTTGGGCTTTCTCTCTGGTGATGGTCAGGAGGGGACACCTAGACCTAGGCTGGTCCTAGAGCCTGGTGTTGGGGGAGAGGAGGAAGGTAGAAAGCTCGCAGGAACTGTGTACTTGACCTACTCAGGAAAGGCTTCCCCTCTGGGGACACGCAAGCAGCATGACATGGGTAATGGCCAACTCATCTTTTTGGAGATAGATTCGGGGTGTGGAGTTCCCTGTAAGCCTGGGCAGCCCCTGGAAATCTGGAGCAGAGTTTCAGTCTGGCCTAACACTGGGTGAGCTACCGAGGATCCTGAGTGTGCAGGGCGCAGCTGTGCAAGCCTTGCTCTCTGTGAAGGGAGGAAGAAAGGGGACCTCCAGGAAGAGTAGTGTGTTCATTAGCCAGCCGTGTTTCTGAAACCTGATCATTTTCATTCACGAGCACAGTAACTGAGAGGAAGGAGTGGGGAGACCGTTCAAAGCCTCCACCCAGCATTTCAGTGTCTTCCATCAACAGCCTATAGCACAAATCACCCATCCCCTGCCTGGCTCTAAGCTAAGCCCAGACATTTCCATTTCTGGGTCTTGCTTGGTACCACTCTCTTGCCAAAATGATTTTCCTGTTGGTAAGCTGAAGGGGAAGGTGGAATGGGGGGGTTCAGTTCATCCCACCATTCCATTTTTACCTAAGGCCTAGGTTCCTGAGGTGGGTCTCTGGTCTATTAAGTTGACATCTGTGGCCATCTTCTCACTTCTCCTGTTCTTTCTCTTTAAGGTTTCATTTGCTCAGCCTGGCCTTAAACTCTGTCAAACCCCGTGAGTCAAATTCCCGTACAGCGGAGGACGATCCTGATCTTTTGCTCTGCTTACCCCCACTTCTGCAGTTCTGGGGTTACAGTGTCATGTAGCCTAGTTTTGTGGCCTTAAAAAAATCCTCTATTTGTCCCTCCGGCCCCAGATGCCCAGTGACCTTTACACTGTCTCCATAGTTAGTTTTCCAGAATCTCTGTCATGTGATCAGAAACATACCCTATACAGCTTTCTCAGATACTCTTACATTTAGACATATGCTTTCACGTTTCTCTGTCTTTCTTATTCATCCATTTACCTATTTATTTGCCACTGTGCCTCTCTATGTAGCCCTGGCTGGCCCAGAACTCTGTAGAGATCTGCCTGCCTCTACCTCCAGGGATGAAAGGCATGCGCCACTAGACCTGGCCTTTTTCTTTTTCTCTAAGACAGGGTCTCACATGGCACTCTACCAACTGCGCCGTGCCCATCCACCCTATCTAAAGTAGCCTGCGCCTTTCCTTTCGTCTCTGTCCCTTTGTAAATGGCTTCCTAACTCTGCCATCGTCGTCTCCGGGCTTTGGTCGGCGTGAACCACTCGGGCCTCGCTTCCCTCCCTGAGGCCGTGTCTGCAAGGACAAGGGCCCAGGCGACGGAGCTGACGCCTAGCTGGTCATCCCGCAAGGCTCCGCTGATGGACGAAGAAGACGAGCCGTGGAGCCTCGGACTCGGCACCCGGGCGCCGCGTGAGCTACGGTGGCCTGCCGAAGCCGGGAACGCGGGCACCGGATGGCAGTTGACGGGCAGTTGGGGACCCGGGCCAACGCACGGATGACGGAAGGCTGGCAGTTGAGTGGCAGCCGAACGACGCGCACCAGGGGCCTAGCACGCGGCGGCCGCCGACGCGGGGCCTGGAGCCCGGGGGTGGGGGGCGCCGGGGCGCTCCGCGCATGGGCCGCGCGCGAGGGGCGGGGCGCGCGCGGTCACGTGAGCGTGTTTTGGGCACGTGACGCGCGGCCCGGGCTCTCTCTCCGCCCCCCTCCCTCCCGTCCCCTCCTCCCTCGGCGGGTGTGCTCCGAGCGGCCTCGCCTCTCCGCCTAGCGCCCCCCTCAGCCGTTGCCGTCCCCGCCGCCGCTGCCGCCGCCGCCGCCGCCGCCGCCGCCGGCCATGTCCCCCGGCCGCCGCCGCCGCCGCCCGAGCGCGGCGCTCCCGCGGCCCGGCGCGCACTGAGCGCGGGCCCGAGCTGCCGTTCGCCCGCCCCGGGCCCTTGTTCTCCGCGCCGCCGCCGCCGCCGCCATGTTGGGTTTGGAGCCGCAGCGGAGCCGCCGCCGCCGCCGCGGCTGACGAGGCCGAGCGCGGAGCCCGGGGCCGCGCCGGGGCCCAGGGAAGCGGGGCCCGTCGGAGTCCCGTCGGAGCCCGAGTTGCCCGTCCGCCGTGCGAGCGAGCGAGCCGCCGGGCCCCCGGCCGCGCCCTCTGCCGCCGGCCGAGCGAGCCGCGGAGCCCCGAGAGGCAAGCACCATGGCGGAGCAGACCTATTCGTGGTGAGTGCGGGCTTTGGGGTGGTGGTGGTCATGGTGGTGGTGGTGGTGGTGGTGATGGTGGTGGGGAAGCCGGGCCGCAGGTGGCGTGCGGGGCCGGGGTGCGGGCGTCCTCGGAGCCCAGGGGGAGGGGCGGGCATCCGAGCGGCACCGCGGAACCGACTGGCGCGGGTGGTGGCGGGCAGGAGGGACTGGAGAGGGTGGGCAGAGGCGGGCCCGGGTGGAGGTGTACCCCACTCCGGCGAGAACAGGTGGTAAGAGGCGCAACTTGCAAGTAGTGGGGTGCGTGTGTGTGTGTGCGTGTGTGTGTGTGTGTGTGGCGGGGTGGGGTGGGGGAGCGGCCGCCTCCACGGTGGGCAGGGGCCCTGCGCCGAGAGAGCCTTGCACGGCGGAGGGGAGTGTGTTGGGATGACCACATTCTGGAAAGGAAGTCGTTGGTAGCAGTGGGGCATGGGCGGTCTTTGTAAGGGTTGGTACTCAGCTGTAGGGATTCGCGGTGTGCTCGTGTTGTGTGGGTCGATTGCGGAGATGGAGGGTGTGCAAGTTAAGTCCCTCTCGGTGGGACTTTTCAGCATGTGGAGGGACTGAGTGGGACACAGGCTTGTGGTTTACAGGGGGGGGTGACAAAGGCCTCCTGGTGAGGGAGTCCCAAGTTTGGGGTGGGGATGGGGGCAAGAGATGTGAGAAGTGCAGAGGTGTGGAGTGTCTGCAGTGGAGGAAGTTGATTGTATTCGGGACGAGTGGAGATGGTGTAGTTGAGCAAGTAATGGCTTGGGGGTGAGAAAACAAGAGATGGAAGGTAGGTTGTAGGTGTCGGGCGGGGAGCCTGGTTGCAGTCTAGAGAGGCTGGAGGTGGTTTGAAGTGCTTGTGGTTTGTTACAGAGCGGTAGACTTTCCCTAGAGTAGGGTTGAATGTCCGCTTCGGTTTTGTCTTTGGAAAAGTGAGTGAGTTCTTCAGCCTGTGCCGATTAAGTGGATACCTTCACAAAGCCCAGGACAAACTGTCAAGTGTCAGCATTATAAGCGTCGTTGCAGGGAGCCAGTGAAAGAAATGGGTTATATGTGAAAACAAAGAATGGTTATGGTAAGTCAGGAACTCATCGTGATTGAAGATAATTTAATAAAACTTCAGACATGTGTGCATAGCCCCAGAAAGAAGATAGCTGAGAAACTGAAAGAAAGTTAGGTTTGGGTTGACTACACTTGTGTCTTAAAAGGACAGACTGACAGTTTTTGGCGGCAGTGAGGGGCAGGTGGTGGGGGACACAGGGACACAGCTTGCTTTCCTGAGGCTGGAGTAGGAAGTGAAGGTGCTGGGGGTAGTGATGCTGCCTGCATGGCCGTGGCAGCACACCTAGAGCTGGGCCTGCACCACAAGGACCCCTGCACCGGGGACCCTGTGGCTACTGTGAAAAGGCTGTGGGTTGGTTGGAAAAACAACACAGTGGTCAGGAAATGGGGAAACTGCTGTGCATGGTGGCACACACTTGCAATCCCTGTTTGAGGCTGGCCTGGGCTACAAAGTGATAGCCCTGTCCATAAAATGGAAAGTTAAAGTGTCTTTCTGTGCCGCTCATGGGCCCTACTGGTTAAGGAGAGACTACTTTGTGAAGGCTGAGAGCATTTACAAGATACAGTCTCTTGAAATACTTCCTTAGGTCTCAGCTCTGTTGATTGACAGTTGAGGAAGCAAGCACCTTGCCATCAGAATGCTCAGCCTCTCTGTTCTAGTGTGTTTTCAGGTGCAGACAGTCCACAGCCTCTTGAGAGAGGATGGGGAAGCTAGGCTCCTACCCCATGTGTGGTTCTTCCCAAGCCAACTAGGGGACAGAAAACTAAACACATAGTGTCTAACCTGCAGCCCTTTCATTCCCACTTGTCTCTAAGGGGAACCATCCTAGTTTCAGAGGAGGAAATGTGCTGAGTATGGCCCATGCGTTCTCTCCTCACTTTACCCATTCTCACAGAAACACCAACGTGGAGGAGGCATCCTGCACATATGTGTGAGTGAGTTTTGGGTTTTCTGACATTTGCAGTATCTTTTGTCATTCCTCACTTGGATTATACAGATTATACGTTTAAAAACAAAATCGGGGGTTGGGGATTTAGCTCAATGGTAGAGCGCTTGCCTAGCAAGCGCAAGGCCCTGGGTTCAATCCTCGGCTCTGGGGGAAAAAAATTGTATTCTGCCTTAAGGAAAAATTTACTGTGACCCTGTACACGGTCTGAGAACGAGTTCAGAAGGAATAGTGATGGTGGGGCACATCTTTAATCCCAGCCCTCAAGGAGGCAGAGGTGCCGGGGGGGGGGGGGGGGGGGGGGGGGGGGGACTCTGAGTTCGAGGCCAGGCTGATCCAGGACAGGCTCTAAAGCTACAGAGAAACCCTGTCTCCAAAAATCAAACAAAACTAAACAAAAATAGGTGTATGTTATAGGCTGTGACATGTAAGTTACATATGAAACAAGATTGCTAGGATTGATAAATACTGTGATCTCTCATATTTGTTATTTTATTCTGTTGTTTTATGCATGTTTAACTTTTTTTTGTATTAAAACATTAAGCTCTGCCTATAAGATCATATGGTTCAGAGTTCTTGTGCTTGCTCATTTCCTAGAAGATTCTATCACCCAAGGTCTAGCTCAAGCTCCATCTAGCTGTGAAGTATTTTTTGCCCACTCCTGAAAGGTGGTCTTTTCATTTTTAATACTTGATATCGTCCTGTCTGCATCACCCCTTCCATTTCTTGTGTGAAAACTGAGCCTGCTCACTAAACTTTGAGAGGAGGTCCATGTGATATTAACCTTTGTCCTCTATGCACCATCTGGCACATAACTTCTGATTAATATGATGGCAACTTTTCAGTCTCTCTTCTGTTGGAAGAATGTTGAGTAGGAGGAGGGGCTACTGCAGGATTCCTGTCTACTAGCTTTTCCTGATGTCTCGTCGTGTTTACAATATAGAGTGTCATACTTCGTTTATTCTTCTGAGACAAGATCTCACTGTAGCGTCTAGACTGACCTGGAACACATTATGAGTTCAAGTTACCTTGAACTCGCTGTCTTCCTTTCCTGTCTGCTGGATGCTGGCATGGCAAGGCTGCCACACCATTCCCTCTTAAAGTGTGAAATGAAAGTTGTTAACAGAAGAAGTTTAAAGTAGTTGGTAGGGACACCAGGATCTTCTTTATGTAGCTGAGACTGGCTTTGATCCCTGATAGTCTCTTCCTCTTCAGTGAGAATGGGCACTTGTGTTGAAATGGTTCATCAAGTGCTGGGATTAGACTCAGAGTTTTACTCATTCATGCTAGGCAAGTAGTTAACTGAGCTATATCCCAGCCTCACGAAAATCCACATGGTGTGAATTAACCGCACGGTTCTCTTTCTGTCCTTTTTACTCACACTTCGGAAGTAAAGAATGCACTCAAGAACACAAATTGAAGGCTGAAGGAAAACACTTGGCCAGGATATACGTAGGAGGAGTAGTTTCAGTGTCAGTCTGTGGAAGTTCCCACTTGGCTCTTGAAATCGGTGCAATCCTTGTGTAGGATTGCACTTAAACCTGCAATCCTTGTGCTTGGCTTACTGTTTCTGTAAGGAGAAGGCCATCTTCCTTAAACATTCAAGTGAGCCTCATTACCAAAGAACTAGCGTAGTGATTTATTTTGTATTTCTGTGTGTTCATGTTTTGAGTATAAGGTAGGGCTGATGAGATGGATCACCAGGTAAAACTGACTGCTTCACAAGCCTGGCCACCGGAGCGCCGTCACTGGAAGACGTAAATATGGAAGAAGAGACCCAGCTCCACAAAGTTGTCCTGTGCCACACTTGAATGCTGGCACTCAGATGCACATATCACACCCATGCACGTGTTCCACATACAAACAAAATGAAAAGTTTAAAAGAATGCAAGAAACTCGCCTAAGGATTCAAACCATAAAAGGGCTCAGAGTCCAGACTGTTCGACAGTGATACTAACACAGTCTAAGTAACTCAGGCAGAGATGGCTGTGAACTGGAGGCCAGCCTGGTCTACACAGCCAGTTCCAGGATAGCCAGAGCTACATAGAGAAACTGAAGAAAAGAGAAAGAAAAAGAAAAGCAAACAAGTTTAGGAGCATAGAGAGAAGACAGGAGGGGTTTGTGTTTATGAGAGAGAGTGTGAGAGAGAGAGAGAGAGAGAGAGAGAGAGATAGATAGATAGATATGGAAGGCTTTTACCAGACAGTTGTGTTTAGAAATGAAATAGGGTTTTAATAAAAAATCTGATTAGTGATCAAAAAAAAAAAAAAAAAAAAGAGTCTATCTGGTATGTTCCCACAGTCCTTTTCCAGTGTCTTCTGTCATTGAGTTTCTTGTCTGGCTACCTCATTGGAGGCCAGTTTTCTGAGTGACCTTATGTGATCTAAGTTAGATTATAGCAGTCCTATGCTAGTGGTTTTGGCTAATGGTGGAATAAAATTCCAATTCCTTAGTGCAGTCCTTCAAGGTCTAGTCTTGTTTCTCTGAGAGATGACAGACAGCAAACAAAACGCCCTACAGAAGGTGTGTGCCTTCGCACGCTCTGTGGACTTCTTGCTCTGTAGTAGGTGATTGGTGCTGAGCTGATGAATGAGAACACTTCTGTCTGCACTGCTGTCTAAATTCAGATCCGATTCCATTAAGGGGTGGTCTGTGACCATGGGCATTATCATTCATGTGCAGAGAATGAAAAACAGGTCTCCAGAGCTGCTGGAGGTCAATTCTGATTTAGGGTATTGTATTGGTTCTGATCATACCTGTTTTAGCAGCTGTAACTTTTTCAGAACGTAGTTTAAAACACCTAGGCCTGTAGGCCGTTTTATTCAAATGTGTTTTGCCTATAGGTTAAAGTGGTATGATATAATTTGGATAATAATGAGATTTAAACTAAAATTAACCAAAGTTAACACCTTAGATTTGTTTTTAAATCACTTCTTAATTTTATGATGAAGTCCTGAGGGGAAAAGAAACTGGAGGCATTTTATGTGATCATTTCCTTTACAGATGGCAGATGCCATCATAGTGTGAGATGTCACACAGCTGTATCTGATTGTAACATCAATAACACCAGTAAATCATGAAGTTTCATTGTTCATACCTGTTTCTTCAAACCATTTCATGCGAAATGAAAAGATGTTTTGTTTCGTAGACCAGGCTGGCCTGAAACTCACAGGTTCATCTGCCTCTCCCTCTGGACTGTGGGGTTAGAACCTCACACCACTTCTGGGCTGGAGGAATATTTGAAGAGTAACTGACCAAGCACTGCTTTAGTTGCAGGTTGACATCTGAACACTTAAGTAATTTATTTCCCTGACAATAAGCCATGAGTTTGACTTTTAAAGTACTGTAATTTATTTTTTTAATATTTTTTAAAAGCTTTTTGTTTTGTTTTTGTTCCTTTCCTTTCCCCTCCCTCCCCTCCCCTTTCTCTTTCCCTCCCCTTCCCTCCCCTCCCTCCCCTCTCTTCCTTCCCCTCCTCTCCCCTCCCCCTCCCCTCCCCTCCCCTTTCCTCTCCCCTCCCCTTCCCCTTCCTTTTCTTTTCTCTGGAGACAGGGTTTCTCTATGTAGCCCTACCTGTAGAACTGTAATGCTCTCTGTAGACCAGGCTGGCCTCAGACTCTTAGATTCCTCTGCCTCTGCCTCCCAAGTGCTAGGGTTTTTAAAGGCATGTGCCACCATCATGGGCTATGTTTTTAAAGTTTAATAATTCTTTTTTGGAAGTTAAAATGCTGGTTTTACATGATTCTGTAAACTGAGAAGTATCTGTAACTTGGAGTTTCTGTATCACATTTTCTAAACTTAAGGAGTTAGAAGCAGAATGCCTTAGAGTTTGAACCTTTTAGGTATCCCAGGGACCCCCCAGGTAACCAAATTGAATTTTATTGGGAAAAATTCTGCAGTTAGTTCCTAGGATCTTTGGAAAGAATCCGCACCTTTCAGATTTTAGTAATCACTCTCACTAGAGCTGTATCTTAAAGAAGAAAATCTCATTTACTGAGGGAGCCCCAATAAAAAGGTTGTAGCTTTAAAAAACAAAACAACAACAACAAAAAAAAAAAACTGTTAGACTAGTCACTGCACTAGCCTGTTAGAGACCTTCAGAAAAGTTTTGATTTTGTTTTCTTCGCTTGTAGGATTTACTGTAACTTGTAAAAAAGTTGTAGATGAACTCTTGGGAACTGAGTATTGATGGCCCCTCCCATCTAGACAGACTCTCCTCTTGTTGTTTTCTCTGTGAGTCCCATGGCCTGTCACCTTCTGACTGCAGTTCAGTGTGAAAGCCCAAGGCAGAGTTCTGTCTGCTCTTGGACTGGGATCTGTATTGGAGAGGGGGACTCTTCACCTCTGATTCACTGTGACCTAGCTGTATCTTAGACGCAGTGTTTCATCAAGCACTGTACCACTGACACCACACCAGTGCTTCTACAGGTCCTCTGCAGGGCTGCAGTGGTTCTGTGAGATGCTGTGTAGAAATGCTCTCTGTTTTCTACCCCTGTCTGTTGGATTCTGGTAGGTTCAAAACAGTTCTTTAGCATAGGAATGCTTTTTCTTGTTGACAGTCTAACCAGCATTTAAACTCTTGAGATGTTCACATGATCAGGAATGCCAAGTGATGATATATAAAAAGAAAGAGAGTAACTTGCAAATTGCTACTGACTTACAGGCCTGAGTAGTCAGGTCACGACCTTCACAGGTTTCATTGTCCAGCCCCGCAGTTCACAGCAGAAGAGAAATCATAAGGTTACATTTGTTCTCATGTAATAATTAGTGAGTCCTTTCAGGGTAAGTGGACTTTCCCTGGATTTCTCTGTAATACACAGGAAAGTTTTCTATTCTAATGGCCAGGGCAAGGCTTTACCAGTTTCTTATCTGTTTCCTTACCCACGGAGTCTGAAGACACACCCACTTCCCTCTATCTAGCAGCAGGCCTAGCCTTCACTCTTGACCTAAATAGGACATGCCCGCTAGAATTTTGTCCATTGTTTCTTCAGCCTGGCTGCACAGACATTCTGACTGTTGTGCCTGACTTCGTTTTGTTGTGTTTTTGTCTTAATTTGTACATAATATCCTCTAGCTTTACCTTCAAAACTTGATTAACTTCAGTCCTTGCTTTTTTTTTTTTTTTTTTTTAAAGAAAATATTTTGTTGGCATCCACAGTTCTTTTTTGATGTTCTAAACATCTACACATTTGAATTCATTTCTCGGAAATTTTATAAGAATCTTAGAAGTAAGAATTATTTGTAAAGAACAAATTCTCTTATCTTTGCTTTGGTTAGTGCAAACATTTTTAGCAATGCTGTGTGGTACCACAAGCCCAGTTAGCCAGCAGTGAGCCAAAGAGAGATAAGGTCATTGACTGAGTGAAGGCAAAGAATAGAAGACCAGACACTCTGAACCCTTGGGAACCTTAACAGTGAGGAACAGGAGGGAGAGGAATCTGAAGCTTGTGTGAGGCAGTGATTAGGAAAGTGAGGGTACAAAAGGAGTTTTAGGAGCAAGACTGTAAAACAGTTTGGGATTCAGAGGGTGAAAAACAGACCATTGACTTTGCAAAGGAAGTCATTAGTGAGAGCAGAGCAGCGGGGTGGGACGCAGGAGGGCTGGACAGTGGAGGTGTAAAGGCCTCTTGAGAGGACCAGGGAAGGAGGAAAGAGGTGGCTGAGTACCAGTGGGGTCATAAAGGGTGGGTTTTCACTCTGAGTACGAAAGAATTGTGTGTGTGAGCAGGAGGAAGAAACTGATGTTGGAAAGAGAAAAGGCTTTGTTTTGCTTTCTTTGTAGTTTAAACTTAGAGTTTACTTTTCTTTATAGCTATTGTCTAAGAGTCATACAGAAAGTTCATGGGAAGCGTTCTGTGTGTGCAGCCAGCCTTTGTCCCCTGGCTTCGTGGGCCACGAGGTTTGGTGGTGTTATGTTTAGTAATCTTTTTCTCAATTGCTTGGATATAAAATTCACCTCTTTACATCTGACATTTGAACAGATATGGCCTTACAGTCCCATTTACCTTAAAAATGTTATTTCAGCTAAATTAAATAGCTGGTTTGTCTAGTTCCAGGGACTTTTAGGTGGTCCTTGTCCATCTCTAGATGTGTAGGTCCTACCTGTCCTTTCAAGGTCCAGCCAAAATGTTGTCCTCTTTAAAACTTCATAAAATTTCTCTTTATTTTACTTGTTGGCAAGTGTGTGCTGATGTATGTGGGCAAGTGAACTATGGATTTTGTGTGGAGGTCAGAGGACAACTTTTGGGAGTCGGTTCTTGCTGTTGACCTTTTAAGGTCCAGCTTAGGCTAGGCTCGGCAGCCAGTATATTACCTGAGGAGCCAGCCTGCTAACCCAAATGTTGCCCTGCTGTTCAAAGGCCTTTTGGTTAAACCTACAGCTGTTTATTTGTTGTACCATATGGGCAGCACCTATGGTTTCTGACTTGATATTGACTGTGTTTATTATGGTTCTTTTCCCACCTTGTGACAGTAAAACAAAGTAGGATTCAAGCTATTTGTTTTGTGATGTAAGGACCTATACATAGTAGGTGCTCATAATTTTTTTTTTAATTTAGTTTTTATGGTGTTTCAAGACAGGGTTTCTCTGTGTGGACCTGGCTGTCCTAGAACCCATGCTGTAGACCAGGCTGGCCTCTTTCTCCTGAATTCTGGGATTAAATGAATGTACCACCACTGTCCAGCTGGATGGTTGTTGTTGTTGTTGTTTGTGTTCTTAAATGTTTTCCAGGTATGGGGGTGCATGCTTTTCATCCCGGAACTCTGGAAGGTGGGTCTGTGATGAGGCCAGCCTGCTTGATCTAGATAGTGAGTTCTTTTTCTTTAATTTTTACTTTATGTGCATTGGTATTTCCCTGCATGTATGTCTGTGTGAGGGTGTTGAATCCTCCAGGCTGAAACTGGACTTAGAGATAGTTGTGAGCTATCCTGTAGGTGCTAGGAATTGAATGTGGGTCCTCTGGAAGAGCAGCGACCAATGCTTTTAACTGCTGAGCTGTCTCTCCTCAAAAAAGTAAATAAATAAATTCGTTTTTTGTATTTATTTATTTTGTGGGTCGTGTGTGTGTGTGTGTGTGTACACGTACGTACCAGTGTACCACACCACAGTGCATTTGTGAAAGTTGGAGGGTAACTTTGTAGAGTGGGTTCTCTCTCTACCATGTGGGTCCCAAGGACTGAATCCAGGTCACTTGACCTGCTGAGCCACCTCAAAGACTGAAGTTTTCCCTTTTAACTTATACTTGCTTCATGTTTAATCGTCATTATCCAGAAAGAGTGATTTAAAACAGGTCCGTGGTGTGGTCTGTGTGCACTGCCTTACTAATGTGGCAGTGCCTCAGTCTCAGGTCATGGTTGTGTCCTGGTGGCTTCTCGGTGTCTTTTACATGCAGTCACTTTAAAGTTTTGCTATCACTGTCCTCATTCCCCCAAAGAGAGAAGGCTCTTTTCCTAGACTTGCCTCTTGCAAGAAGTGTGGACATTTGTTTTTCGACAGGATTTCACACTGTAGCTCAGGCTAGCCTGGAACTTGCTCTTTAGCGCAGGCTGGCCCTAGACTCTGGGTATTGTTACCGCTTTAGCCTTTCACATGATGGGATTGCAAGAGTGAGCCACTAAACTAGTCCCTCCTCCCCGAAATGGGATCCTCCTGCCTCAGCCCTCCTTGTGCTAAGATTACAGGTCTGCACCACCACATCTTACTCTTGTCTTCTCTTTCTTGTATCAAGTCTAAGAACACAGTCAAATGCTAATTTGTGAGGCGTTTATAAGCTTGGCTCCTCTGGCTCAGATTAGGCCTGTAGCTTTGGAGGTGGGGAAGAGGCGACAGGATATCCCTCCCCTTTCCCTAAAGTACACTAGGGGAATTGCAGACGTAAATTGCATGTGACTACAGTTCTCACCTGTCCATGTGACTAAAGTAAACTGTAGCTTATTTCAGAGCGTGTGACAGGTGAGTTATACTACAGCAGGAATAAGACTCATATAGAGCCATTTAGGGACAAGAAGCCAGCAGGGTTCCTCTCTTACAAGTATTGAGCATGACAGAGCTGCCACAGCTGGTTATATCAGATAACAGGCTGATTTAAGATTAATTGAGAGGTGGCTAGGGCTATATAATTGAAATATTATATCTTTTATTTAATAATTAAAATTATTTATATTAAATACTTAAATAAATCTTATTTAAACAGTAGTGTAGCCAATTTGTATCAAGTCGTTCCTTAGCTGTGTTGAGACCCAGTCTCTTGGTTGGGTGCTTTGTTTGGTGAGGGAGGCTGTGAGGTGGGTGGTTTTGTTTTGGAGACAGTCTTGGAGTCTAAGCTGGCCTTAAATGTGCTAGGTAGCTGGGATAACCTTGAGTTTGTGATTCTTTTTGTACTTTCTGAGTGTTGGGATTACAGGTGGGCACTACCACCCATGTGGTTAGGCATTGCTTTTAGTGTTTCATAGGGCTGACTTTGTCCTTGATGGGTTTCTTGGTTTTGAGACAGGATCACTGCAGCTCACAATGGCTGGCCTGGAACTAACGCACTGTGCATTCCAGTATATTCTTGAACTCATGGAGATTTGCTGTCTCAGCCTCTCAAGTGTTGGATTACAGGTGTGAGCCTCCATGCTCACTCTCCTCTTAGTTTTTATAGAATATTCTTTGTTACTTTGCCCATTTATTTTTCCAACTTTCCAAGTTCTGTAAAGTATCTTAATGTTTTATTTGAAAGTTGATTTTAGTAGCTGTTTAACTCAGTCTTCGTGATCTAGTACAGTTTTTCTCTACAGCTATGTTAGAGCCCTAAAAACTTATATTCTTTACATTAATTACCTAGTGTTCTGTGCTTCTTGTTTCTGTCTTAATGGAGATATTTCCTCATTCTTTTTGTAGTTGCTTATGAATGACTCAGAATTCTCCTTGTAGCCCAGACTGATATTGAATTCATTTATTAATCTGTGTCTTTATATTTACAGTAGTTCTTGATGGTTGGAGCTGGCTTGTCTGATTTGGCAATCTTTGTGTCTTCTTTTGTGGTCTTACTAACAAACACCAACTCTTCTCTGCCATTGAACTATACCCTGCAAATCTTTATTACATTTTAATTGAAGAAGTTAGCTTACATTTGGTATAATTATTTAATATGCTTATATTTGATTCTTTTCCTTTTTGAAACATTTGTCACCTTTCCATTTCTTTCCTACTCTTTTTCCCTTAACAGGAGGAGGAGAGTTGAGGGTTGTTTGTTTGTGTTTTAGAATTATATTGAATTATGTGTGTGTGTTTGAGGGTGTATGCACATGAGTGCAGTTGTCTACAGAGGCCAGAGAGGGGGCTTGGATCCCCTGAAACTGGAGTTACAGGTGGTGGTGAGTCTTTTGACATGGGTGCTGGGAACTGAACTTGGATCTTCTGGAAGAACAACACTTGGATTTAACTCTGAGTGCCTCTCTAGCTTGGAGTTAGTTTTAATAGCTTCCTATTTGTTGCATTCTCTCTCTCTCTACTTTTTTCTTTCTTATCCTCCCACCCCCAAGACAGGGTTTCTCTGTGTAGCCCTGGCTGTCCTGGAACTCACTCTATAGAACAGGCTGGCCTCAAATTCATGCAGATCAGCCTGCCTCTGCCTCCCGACTTCTAAAATTTTTATTTACTTATTTATTTTTGGTTTTTCAAGACAGGATTTCTCTATTTAGTCTTTGCTGTCCTGGAACTCACCTTGTAGACCAGGCTGGCCTCGAACTCAGAGATCCACCTGCCTCTGCCTCCCAAATGCTGAGATTAAAAGCATGTGCCACCACCGCCCAGCCTTATTTTTATTTCTTTTTTTTTTTTTTTTTTAAGTATTTATTTATTTATTATGTATACAGCATGTATGACTACAGGCCAGAAGAGGGCGCCAGATCTCATTACAGATGGCTGTGAGCCACCATGTGGTTGCTGGGAATTGAACTCAGGAACTCTGGAAGAGCAGTCAGAGCAGTCAGTGAGTGCTCTTAACCTCTAAACCATCTCTCCGGCCCCTTATTTTTATTTCTAATGTTCTTGTTTTGGTTACTTTAGTGATTCAAGAATCACTAGTAAGCTGGGTGTGGTGAGCATTCCTTTAGCCCCAGCACTTGGGAGGCAGAGGGACCCTGGTTTTGGGGGGGGGGGGAATCATCGGACTCGATACTAAAATAGCATTACATCAGCTTGGTCTGTAGGTTGAACAGAAAATGGGGCACAGTAGAAAGGTGTACCCACTCCAGGATGCCTGTGGCTCTTCTGAGGGAGCTCAAAGCTGGGACTGGAATTATCTGAAGGTGGTGTTTGGATGGTGCTTTTGTATTTAAGATGGTGTGTCATTGTATAGGCCCTGGCTCCTCCTGCCTTGGTTCCCTGAATTTTGGGGTTACAGGTGTGTACTGCGGTTTACTTACTTACATATCATGCTCTTTTTTTTTTTAAAGACTTATTTTTAGTTTTTTTAAGTGCATGTGTTTGTGTGTATATAGGAATGTATCCTGTGTATGTAGAGGCCAGAGCGGATGTTACATCCCTGGAGCTGGAGTTACACAGGGTTGTGAGCTGCCCAATGTGGGTGGAACTGAGCCCGGGTCCTCTGTAAGAGCATCATGTACTCTTAACCACTGAGCCATCTCTCTAAGAACCTCCTTCCCCCACCCCCAATTGATTTTCTTCTAGTTATTTCACCCTTTCCTGCTTCTTTGTATGTCCAGACATTGTGAATTTGTGTTTTCCTAATACTGACTTTTGCTGTGTTCCTTCATAGTCAGGGGCATTATGCCATACTTGATCTTTAGGTCCTGTAATGCTTTGTTAGGGTTTTCATGACCTTCACAGGAGTTATGTGCATGGACTGCTTGAGCTCCCACTACTAAGGGTTTCTCACAGACTCCTGCAGAGACTTTGGTGCTGAGCTCTGTGGTGGTTTCTGTATTCTGACCAGTGGACCACAAACTGTTGCTAGTCCTTTGTGAGCTCTGGTGTCAGGTACTTGAGACTTAGGGGATTCCTGTGGGGTGCAGGCTTCTGCTCATGCAGTGCCTTTCTCACAAGTCCTGGATGGTTCCTTCTTCAGACTGTCTCCTCAGTTCACTAAGACCTTCAGAGTCAGTGTTCTTTCTGTAATTCTTTCTGCTTTTTTTTGTATTTAAATTTGCTTCATTTATATATATGGGCTGGAGAGATGGCTCAACAGTTAAGAGCACTGGCTGCTCTTCCAGACCAGGTTCAATTCCCAGCATCTACATGGCAGCTCACAACTGTCTGTAACTCTAGTTACACGGACCTGACACCCTTATACATACATGCAGGCAAAACACATTTTTTATTTTTTGAGCTCAGGATCGAACCCAGGGCCTTTGCGCTTGCTAGGCAAGCGCTCTACCACTGAGCTAAATCCCCAACCCGACAAAACACATTTTAAAATCAGTATATAAAAAGATATATTTTTGTTGACAGAACAAAATGATTTTTTTATGGTCTAGTCTGTAAAAACTGACACTTTTTTTTTCCTTAAAAGTTAACACCGGGGTTGGGGATTTAGCTCAGTGGTAGAGCGCTTGCCTAGCAAGCATAAGGCCTAGGGTTCAAGCCTCAGCTCCACCAAAAAAAAAAAAAAAGAAAGAAAAAAAAAAGTTAACACCATTTTACTACCTTTTTGAAGAATTTTTCACAAATTTTAAACTTAAATACCTTATATTCTGAAAAAGTATGTTACCGTTAGTGTTTTTTGTTTTGTTTTCTCGCCCTGTGACAGGTTTTTATTTCAGACGACATGCTGGTGGTGAGTGGCTTGCTGGTCTAGTAAATGCAAACTGCAGAGTTCTTGTTTTTTTCTCAATACATATTTAAAATTCCTTTTTTATAATTATATGTTATTGCAGTTCTCGGTTGCATTTGAGTTGTGTTGGATTACACATACTTACAGTGTACGCATTTATAGTGTTTGTTTCTGTGCTCACAGCTTCTTCTTAGTTCTAACAGAGCAATACTGTGTAGCACCAGACACACTTGCTTCAGGGAATGTGCAGCAGGTGCCAGGCGGCACGCCCTCTCACCTAGTCACATGGGTCCACTTGTAGTGACCCTCGTTTGGAGCGTGTGTTTGGTTGTCATCCTGGTGGGGCTTAGCTTTGTTAGCTTCTGCAGTGTGGAGACCAGCATTCTGTAGTGAGCTAGTCTGTCTCTGTGCTGGTTGACTCTTGTTTGGTAAGTAAGTCTGAAATGTTTTTGCATACAAATTCAAAGCATTTAACATGGTGCATTGTCCCTGAGCCTATGTGCTCATATGTCGGAGTACACTGTCCTTTTTTTTAAAGTTTGACCAACAGTTTGTCATTGGGAAAGCATGTCACATGCACCAGTGCTCTGCTGGGGGTTCTAGTCACAGCTTAGCTACAGCTAAGACTTGATCATTGATTTCCTTAGTTTTCTATGTTCAGACAGGGTTTTACTTTGTAGTTCAGGCTGATCTCTATGGCAGTCTCCTTCAGTCTCCCGCATAACCTGAGGACAATTTTATACAAGATTTTAAATGATGTTTTTCTTAAAACAAAAGCTTGTGTTCATTGAACTTGTAGAAAGGAGCACTGTCCCTGTTTTAGCCGTTCTGGTGTTGGCCCTAGTCATCCCTGGTTCTGAATCTGTTGGCCACTAATAAGGAATCATTTTCTTGCACTTATTTGCACATGAGTAGTTGCCAGTAAAAATCATGACACATGACTGCAGTGAATCAGTGATGTGTTTAAGGAAGCTAAAAGCAGTGTGGCCATACATCATCAGAGCACTGTATCAACTGTCACACATCAGCACAGCCACCAACAGCTGTCAATCTCCATTCTGCAGTGCTGTTAAAGGTTACTGTAAGCCATAGTTTTCCTGCTTTATTTTAGTTGGGAACAAATATCAGAGGCAGTTTAATGGCCATGAACTGTTCTGTAAGGCTGAAGAAATCATTGTACTGAGTGGTTTTCAGTGCCTGACTGACAGTGTCTATCTTAGAGGGCTGGCTTTGTGAGCTGCATTATTGCTTGTCTGTCAGAAGTGCATGTGCTCCGGTCCCTTGATGAGCGACGCTTCTTTGCATTATTAAAATACCATCTTCAGCTAGACGGAGTGGCACACTGTAGACAGACATTTCCTGTCCCGACTGCCCAGTCTCAGGTAAGAATTCAGAGGCTTGTATTAATTATGAATGTTCAGCCAGTAGCTCAGGCTGTTATTAGCTAACTCTTACGGTTTAAGTTAACCCATATTCCCTATTTATACTCTGCCACGTGGTGGTACCTTTATTGATGTAGCACGTTCATCTCCTCCTCTGTGTCTGGCTGGACACTCTTGACTCATGCTTCTCCTTAGTTTGGTCGTCACACTTATACTTCCTGCCTAGCTGTTGGCCAATCAGTGTTTTATTAAACCAAGTTGAGTGACAAGTCTTTACAGTGTACAAGAGGATTACTCCACAGTAGTGCACACTTTTCTTTTTCTTTCCTTTTCTTTTTTTTTTTTTTTTTTTCTGAGACAGGGTTTCTCTGTGTAGCTTTGGAGCCTGTCCTGGACTAGCTCTGTAGACCAGGCTGGCCTCGAACTCACAGAGATCCACCTGCCTCTGCCTCCCGAGTGCCGGGATTACAGGCGTGCGCCACCACCGCCCAGCCAGTGCACACTTTTAATTTGGGAGGTCAGAGGCAGATGAATTTTTGTGAGTTTGGGGCTAGCCTTGTCTACATAGTGAGTTCAGAGAAAGCCAGGGCTAAAGAGAGATTTTCAAAACACAAACAAATAAAAAAGATTTAAAAATTCATTGTCACTACAGACCCCCCCCCCACTTCTACTTTTCTGGGGTGCTAAAACATTTTTTTTTTCTTGCTTTGTTGCCAAGTTGCAGTACCAGGTAGAATTTTATTGCACTACTCCCTGAGAAAGGAACAAAAGAGGGGAAGGGATTAAAGACTAGAATTTTAGTGCTAAACCATCAGTAAGTTAGCTTCCTGGATAAGCCACTGCCTGCAAGGACAGAAAAGAGAAAGGTTAGACCTTGACAACGTGAATTGTGACAGTGTTCACCAGTTCCTGCTGTCTGCATAGTGCAGCAGCACAAACATGGTCTGAGCTGAGATGGGAATTCTGGGTGCCGAGGGATCAAAGGTAGAAAAGCTAGCCATAAAGTAACCGTACCCCATTTGAGACAGGGTCTTCTATATCCCAGGCTGGCCTCAAGCTCTGTGCCTCAAGGTCATTGAATATAACCTTGAACTTCTGATTCTTCTGCTTCAGGTGGGAGTGCACCACCATGATCTGTTTACGAGGTGCTGTGCCCAGCCCTGGACTTGATGCATGCTAAGCAAGTACTCTACCTGTTATGCCACATTCCCAGCCAAAGGGTGTTTTCTTATCACTGTAATCACCTTTATAGATGTTCTTCCAGGAGAGCAGGTGACATGAACAAATCTTATCATTTTCTTCTGTGTAAACAGTACCCAGCTATCCTCAGTATATTTACAGTGCACCTCAAGTATAAGGAAATGATATAGTTTTGATCCTGTACTCCATTCAGATGTACTAGTCATCCCCCAGACCTTAACTGTATGCCTGTACCACTACCAAGATGTCCAGATGACAAAGCAGCCTGTTACCAAATTAAAATTTAAGGGGACAAGACACAAGGATTCTACTGTCCCTGTAAAAATGTTGGATGCTGGCTAAATTTGACCCTTACCTAGAATTTAAATAGCCCCGTCACCCATACACACATATCCCAGTGCTGCTAACCTGCTGCCTCGTCCACAAGGTTCCCAATTGCAGGGATAGTTCTCCACTCCTTCCCAGTGGCAATGGCACACCTGTGCAGACTCTGCAGTTGCTGTATAGGAACAACCAAAGGTGCTGTAGTAAGAGAAAGTGCAAGGAGTGATGCAGAATTTGGCCACACTTAGTGCAGCCCACACACAGACACACACTAGTGCACACCACTTTTAAATTTATTAAGGGAAATAGCAATTTGGATGCACACACTACTATGTTTGCTGAAAAGGTACTGATTCTATCCCATTTTAAAACTCTCATCTTCTCATTCTTATGGGAACCCTCCACTTCCATCCCCGTGGCTTAGGCTGCCAACTTTTTGTTTGTTCTTTATCGAGACAGGGTTTCTCTGTGAGGCCTGGCTGTCCTGGAACTCTGTGTAGACTAGGCTGGCCTTGAACTCAGAGATCTGCCTGCCTCTGCCTCCCAAGTGCTGGGATTAAAGGTAAGTGGCTACCATCTTTTTTCTCCCCCAGCACCAAAAATTAATGCCTTGTTATCTTTCTACAAACCATTTATGAAGTTATATGTGGCCCCCCACCACCACCATCCCCTCTCCCACTTTCTCCTAACTGCTGACTTTACACTAGAAAGCTGACAAGAAAGTTCACCTTGGGGCCAGGCTGGAGACACAATCAGCTCTCCCAGGGTGAAGGAGTCCTTCTGAAGAGCACTCTGTCCACTCACAGCTTCCTGATCTTGGAAACCATTGCTAAGTGCTGCTTTCTCCGTATAGGTGGGAAATAAAACAAAATAAAGAACCTAGGACACCTAGAGTCTGGTCTTCCCATGAGGTGCACAAAATTGTTCTTACACCCTCTGAAAACTTCAAGGGCCAGGAGCCACCCTGGCTGTCCCCCAAACCTGCCTAGCAGAGTCTGGGGGAAGGAGCTAAACACTGGGTCCTCACCTTCTTAATATGGGCTGCGATGTCCATTTCTCTTATTTTTCCAGTAGATTTCTGCCTGGGTAGCACACCCTGCTAAGTCATGTTTCATCTTTCCCGGCATCTGGATAGCTAACTTCCCGTGGCACATCATTCTCTGTGGTGGACTCCAAATCCCCACCTCCTTTCTCCACCAGCATAGTGAGGTTTGTTGTTGTCAGGAGTAGATGGTAGAAGGACAGGGAGGCTGCAGCTCAGCACAGTGGGAAGTGAATGATGCTGCCTTCTGGTTTCCTGAACCCACCCCTACCTCGTACCGCTTGTCCCTATTGGCAGAACGTAGCCCCAAGAATTTTCCCATTGGCCTGTTGACGCAATGGTTGCTGGCTGGGTCTTTGCTGCTGCTTTGTGGTGAGGCACACCCGGCAGCTTTTCCTAGTTTTTCCAAGTGGCTGTGAGTGTACTCAAGTACACGTTTCAACGTCAGCCTCCAGGAGATGGGTGGCCTCTTCCTTCTTCCAGAGGTACCTGAAATAGGGCTGGCTGGGCTGCTGGAGTATGCTGCATGCACGTTGGCACGGGAAGAGTCCTTGGGCTTCCACTGCTTACATTCTTAGCAAGGGACCAGTGTGAGGGGACTGGGGATAAGAAGGGAGGGAGATTTATGTTTGAGCTAGGGACTATTCCCAGAGGGATCTCCACCAGGCAGTGCAGATTTAATTTAAGAAGTTGGGGGCTTGGATGAATTGGGGCTTATTGAGCCCCAAGATGTATATAAGATGTGTTTGCCAGGGAAGGAAGTATTTACCCTGTGAGATTCTCTCCTAATTTAGGATTATATCCAGAGGGAAATACCCCAATGGACAAGAAGGCATATAAGCTTCTGTGTGATTTATACGTGGTTGCAGGGTCCATGGGGCTGGGTAGGACTGGAGAAAACTTCAGCTACACTCGCCAACGACACCCTAGTTACCCTCCACAGTACTTCCATTGCTTCCGCTGCACTCAGTGGTGTCATTTCACGTCCATCTGCCTCCTGCTGGACAAACATCTTACCTCCAAGGTTCCTTGATGTGGGGGTGCTGTTCTAGACACTGTCCTAGATGCTTTTCTGCTATAAAGGCTCGTGTGTGTGTGTGTGTGTGTGTGTGTGTGTGTGTGTGTGTGTGTGTAGGGGGGGTGCTGTTCTATTGCTGTGAAGAGACACCATGACCGAGGCAGCTTGTAAAAGAAAGCATTTAGGCCAGGCAATGCTAGTGCACACCTTTAATCCCAGCACTCAGGAGGAAGAGGCAGGTGGATCTCTGTGAGTTCCAGGCCAGCCACACAGATGTCTCAAAAGAAAGAAAGAAAGAAAGAAGGAAGGAAGGAAGGAAGGAAGGAAGGAAGGAAGGAAGGAAGGAAGGAAACAACACTCAATTGTGGAGTTGCCTTCCATTTCAGAGGGTTCATGCCAGGAAACTTAGCAGCAGGCATGGTGCCTTACTGAGAGCTCACATCTGACCCACAAGTTTCAGGCAGAGAGAATGAGAGATTGAAATTAGTGTAGGCTTTTGAAACCTCAGAGCCCAACCCCAATGACACAGCTCTTCCAAACAAGACCACATCTCCTAATGCTTCCTAAACAGTTCAGCAGCCAGGAACCACACTTTCAAGTATATGATCCTATGAGACTCCCCTTCTTCCTGCAGGCTGCAGGTGTCCCAGAAAAGTGCTGTGTTGTGCAGCTTTTAGGATCTTGAAGTGTGTATGGAGCCTGTTAGAATCCCATCCTCAAGGAGCTTCTGGATAATAATAAACTACTTCTGGTGAATCCTGAGAAAATAGCAAATAAGTGTGAGCTAAGTAGGAATAGTGGGAACTGGTAAGTAGAAAAGCCCCTATAGAGACAGCAGCCTAATGCTGCCATTTAGAAGTGCTGCCCTGCAGTATTGCTAATATTTCTGAGTTTTAAAGAAAAGATCAGCTATCTATTAGTTTCATGGGCACATCCTCATTTTGAAATGTAAATTCATTTACTAAAGTATTTCCATTTTAAATATAGCCTGGGCCTCCTACGTGCAGCCTCTTATTTTTTAGTTTGACCTCAAATTCAGAGCTTTGTTATAGCATCAGACAGGCTGGCTTATTCTTGGGTGCCAGGGTATTTATACTTCTGTGGGAGCAAATGGATTATATTACCTGGCACATGATGTTTACTCAATGAATCCTGAATAAATGAATGACTGTACATCAGTGAATGACTGTAGCACCACCATGCACTTGGAGCTGCTGGAAGACAATCTAGCACAGTTTTGATTGGCATCCTGGAAGGTTTCCTTTGAAAAGTCAAGAGTAGGGGCTCTAAAGTCTTCTGTCTGTCCAGTAGGACAGACAGACGAACTATAGATCATCCCTGGGTCCTCTGGAGCTACTGCTGCTGAAGTAAAGTCTTTGAGAGTTGTCCTCCCCACCACACACACACACACACACACACACACACACACACACACACACACAGCCACCACCACAGAAGGTGCTTTAGAGACAACTCAGTGGGTAAGGGCACTGGGTCCCAGCACTCACAGCTTCATTGGCGGTCAGAGAGGTGACCCCACAGTCCAGAATGGTGGATGGAGTCCGTGAGCCACTCCGCCTTCCTAGACCACAGGACTGATGTTGTTTGGGGAGTAGGGACTGTGCAGACTCAGCACACTTGGCTCTTGGTAAGAGCCTCTAAATACGTCTAACTAGATGAATGAAAGAAATGTTGGGTGTTCCTTTTCTTTACTTTTTTTCTTTTTTTTTAATTTTTACTTATTTTTACTTTGTATGGGTGGTTTGCCTGTGTACATGCCTGTGTACCACAAGTGTGTAATACCCATGGAAACCAGGAGAGGGCATCAGATCCCAGGACAGGAGTTACAGATGACTATTAGCTGCTATGTGGTGCTGGGAACCAAACCTGGGGCCTCTGGAAGAGCAGCCAGTGAGTGCTTTTAATTGCTGAGCCAGCTCTCCAGTCCCCAGTGTTGAGTCTTTCTGACTAATACAGCATTGCTTCCTCAGCAACCAATGCTCAAAACTTGATCTTGAATCAGCTATAGTTGGAATTTTCTTTGGGCCACCAACCAGCTCCCAAATAAAGACATGGAGACTTATTATTAATTATGAATGCCCAGCCCTAACTTAGGCTTGTCCTAATAGCTCTTTTAACCTAATTTAACCTGTTTTTTATGTACCTATATTTTGCCTCCAGGCTTTTTATCTATTATTTTGTATGGCCTACTTTCCTGCTTCCTCCATGTTTGTCTGGCTGGCCCCTGGCGTCTCCCTGGTGTGTGTGTGTGTGTGTGTGTGTGTGTGTGTGTGTGTGTGTGTGTGTCTCTCTCTCTCTCTCTCTCTCTCTCTCTCTTTTTCCCGAGCCTAAATTCCTCCTACTCTCCCTGCCAGGAAGTCCCACCTATACCTCCTCCCTTGCTATTGGCTGTTCATCGTTTTATTAGACCAGTCAGGCGCCTTAGGCAGGCAAGGTAAAACAGCAACACTTCTTTACATAATTAAACAAATGAAGCCCATCTTTACATAGTTAAACAAATACTCTTCAACATAAACAAATGCAACACAGCTTTACATAGTTAAACGAATATTCTATAACAGTCAGCCCTTGATCATTTTGATCTTCCTAGTACAGAAAAGCCTTTCTACTGAGGTCTCCAGACTTTCCCAAGGCTCCCAGGAAACGCTTTATGGTTGTCATTCACAAGCAGAAAGAGGGATTCCTTGTGGAGCCTGGAGTGCTTTCTGCCCACAGTCTGACTGAAAAGAACCCTCGGCCTGCCCTCCCCACTGGCCCACGATTACTCTCTTCCCTTGAGCCCTGTATTGAGCTATGAGTTCCGTGGTTATACTAAGCAGGGACTTCAGTCTTCCCTAATCTGGAAAAGATGGAGGGGTCCTTGTGATTCTAGAGTTGACAAGATTCAAGGAGGAAGTTGTAAGTTCTAGATCTTGAACCCCTCCTGTCTTGGACCTCGTAAAGCCGGGGCTGGCAGGGGAGCTGAGCTTTGGAGCTAAGGACGATACTGCAATGTGGGCAGAGTGAAGCCAGATAGGGTGAGACAACTCAAGGCCCCTGTGACTATAGCCAAGCCTTGCCTGAGTAAATGGCACAGAGTGTCTGATAGGCTTCTCTGCTCCTAGTCAGTGGGCACAGCAGTGGAGAGTAGATCTGAGAAGGTAGGCGGTAGGAGGGTCATGAAAACAACCTTGAGTCTATATCCCAATTCCACCCCAGCAAAGTTTAATTTGGCAGTTTACTCATTTTCGAAGGGGGCTGTGATGGTCCTTGTTTCTTAGGGGCAGTTTGGAGAGGAGGTGAGATGCAGTATTCAAAATATGTGGTATAGTATACTTCTTACCAAAGATGCTAGCAACCATTTAGCCTTACCCTAAAAACCAATATTAATGTTTGGACTAGAAAGTTTTCTGTTGTTTTTGTGAGTTGTCCTGTGCATCAAAAGATGTTGTCAAAGGATACAGTTAGGACAAACTTAAAGATCTGAATTGGTGTTATTTGTGATTCTCCAGTCATGGACACTTCACATAAAATGAGTGTTCTGTTCCCATGTGCTAAGCAGAGGAGGTTAGTTTATAGGCTCAAAGAGGCTGAAGGAAGTAAAAACAGGAAAAAAAAAACAACAACAAAAAAAACAAGTTATTCCTCTCCTTGGCAGATGGTTACAGGGAGACAGAACACTAGGGAAGTAACTGGCTGGTTAAAATGGTTTGCTCTTGTAAAGTTCAAAGCAGAGGGGAGGGACTTTATTTTCATGTGTATTGAAACTGGCCTGTTTGGGAAACCTTGCTGTCCCATCACCTTGGAGGAGGGTCACATAGTTCATTTGAGTTTGATAAGGTGGAACTTCAGTATTCAATAACTCTGTCTTCACTTTTATCCTGGCCTTTTAGGGCCTGTTGTAGGAGCTTCGTGCAGAATAGGAACCTCCTACGGTTTTTAAAATTAGCAATTTAACGCTTATCTGACCACTACCCAGTAGATGCTGTCACACTGCACTTCCAGTGTTAACAAAAAAAAGTACGCAGAGAGTGCCAGATGTCCTCTGGAGGTTGAACTGCTTACCTACCTCTTGTTCAGCAGCCACCCAGACAGGCTGGACTGAGCATTTACTCAGCAGCCCATGACATCTACAGCGTATTCAGGCTGGACCAGTCCTCCATTACAGAGAGTACTGGCTCAAGAGTATACTGTACCATAGGACCTGTAGTCAGCTCTCGGAGCGGAGGAGCTGGATCTGACTCAGAAATTGACCTCGGTGTCATGCTTTATGTATAGAGAGGTTCCCGGTTAACACTTGGGTTTTCTTCTTTCAGTTAGTGGAACAAAGGCCTGTGCATGACGGGCAAGTATTGTAGCACCGGGCCGCAACTGTCCATTATTACAAGCTCGCACTGGAATATTCTGATTCACTGACTAGGGGAAAACAATCTGACTGTCCAGAATTTAAGAGAGTTTGTTCAGACCTTTATGAAGATTACTGGGGGTGTGTGTGTGTGTGTGGAGAAATGACTCAGCAGTAAAGAGTGTTTGCTGCTCTTCCAGAGGACACAGTTCCCAGCACCCACATAGTGACTTACAATTGCCTGTCACTCCAGTTCTAGGGGAGCTGATACATGCATGGTGCACAGACATACATGTAGGCAAAACACTCGCTTTCATAAACTAAGCTTGTGTGTGTGTGTGTGTGTGTGTGTGTGTGTGTGTGTGTGTATAAGGTTACTGAGAGATTTTTGAGAGTGTGCTTGTCATACTGTTCTAGGTGGTATGGATGCAAAGTGAGCAGTCTTTCTAGAACTTCAGTTCAACAAGACAGTAAAGATAATACATGAGGATGACCTGGCCCTGGCAAGTGCAGTAAATGAAAGCAAAGAATCGGGTTGGGGATTTAGTTCAGTGGTAGAGCGTTTGCCTAGCAAGCGCAAGGCCCTGGGTTCAGTCCTCAGCTAAAAAAAAAAAAAAAAAAAAAAAAAGCAAAGAATCAAAGTTGACAGGATAGAAAGCTTTGCTGTAATAGAATCTCAGGAAGATCTGCCTGAGAAATGTCCTTGGACCCTGGATGGCATGACCTAGGTAGAGGACAGCTTTGGGAAGCCAGTGCACATAGATGAGTTAGTGATTGCTGCAGTGGTCTGGGCAGTGGCAGAGATGAGGCAAGCGATGGCCAATTCTGGCTGTAAGGTAGAGCTGACAGATTTGCTAATGGATTGGATACAGAATAGGAGGGAAGGGCAGTCAAGAAAGACTTGAGCTCTGTGACCTGGACAGTGACAGGAGTAGATTGTGTTACACAGACTGGTGGAAAAAATTCTGTTTGTGCCATGATTTGGTTGATGTACTTTTTAGACATTCTCAGTGGAGGTGTTAAATACACAGTTGCAATATATAAGTCTTTGAGTAAGTGCAGCCTAGAGATAGAATATAGGGAATCATAAGCTTCTAGATGATACGTAAAGTGATGGGACTTGATAAGGTCACGACCAAGGGAAGAATATGTGTAGGTGGAGGAAAGTAATGCTTATTCAATTTGCATTTTCTTCTGTGTATTTACTACGGACCAGGCTTTAAACAAGTACAAAGTACAGATGGACTTGGCACCTGCCCAAGAGAAATCCTATTACACATTATAATGTAAGACATGATTGTCTTGGCACTGTGCTAAGGTGGATTGGGTACCACCTAGGAAAGTAAGCCACACCTTTGGGTGTGTGTGAGGGTGGTCCAGAGACCATGCTTTGACCTGATGAATGAGAGGTGGCAACAGGTAGGAGCTCCGCTTTGGGGGCAGTATGTTACTCAGGATGTGTCCCGTCCCACCCTTCCTATATTCTCATCTGCTCTGCTTCCTGTCTGCCATTAAGTAAACAGCTTGTCTCTGCCACAAATGCCATCCATCATGTTGTGCCCAAGCACACAGAGCCCAGTAACTGGACTGAAGTTTCTGAAACTGAGCCAAAACAAAGCTTCTTCTAGTTGCCTTTTTCAGGTACTTGGCTACATTGTTTGTGAAACTACTTGGTACAAGGTGCCCATCTAGGCATTCAAGATAAAAAGGAGCAAACAGATAATGGTTCTTCATGGAGGAGTCATTTTGTGGTGGAGGAAACAGCTATTGAACAAGAGTACACAACAGGATGTGATGAAGCCAATGGGCTAGATAGCAGAAACCTTCAGAGTCTTAGTGAGCTTCCTGAAGGCATATAGACTTCATCCTGAGGCATGGTGGCCCTGAAAGGTTATGTGGGGCTCACATGATCAGATGGCCACTGAGTAGACTAAGGTTCAAAGGGCACCAGAATGCCAGTGAAGAGGTTCTTAAGGCCTGTGTCTCTTAGTTCCTCTATTTTAAATGTGGTGGTCCATGTCTGTAATCCTAACACTGGAGCTGTATGAGGATCAGGTGTTCAAGGCCAGCCTCAGCTACATAGAGTTCAAGATCAGTCTGGGCTATGGTGTGAGACCCTGTCTAAAAATCTCAAAACAAATAGACAGATAAATAAGAACACATGTGTTTATAGACCCTCAGTTGGGAGGGAGGGAAGTGTACATGACGTTGTTACTCTTAGTCAGTGCAGTACTGATTTGTCATGTGGGGATCATAAAGCCAAGGCTTAAGGCCAGACATAACAGTCTATTTCTTCTGCAGTGGGACGCTTTCATTTTATTAGCTGGTGCTAGAGCCTCTGTGGCCATATTCTCTTTGAGTTTATGAAGATCATCCTTCCTGGACTTACTTTAGAAGTATAATAATAATGTGAGTGCAGCCACTGGGCCTGGCCTCGGCCTTGGTGTCACCCCTTGCACCTGGGAACTATTTGTGGGAGCATAGGGTCTCATTATATAGCCGTAGTGGGCCTGAAACTTGCGATGTAGGTCAGACTGGCTTAGAGCTTACAGAGTTCTACCTGCCTCTGCCTTCTGAGTCCTGAGATGAACGGTATATGCCACCATCTCTGGCAACCATCATAGAAATAACAAATGTACATAGGAAATGATGTAGGGACTAGGAAGAATGCATGATAAATGTTGAGTACACAGAAATAAATGGCTATTAATGTTGTTCCTTAGATCTAATTACTTTGTATCCATAATCATACCTGTAATGTGATATTTTGTCTATTTTTTCTATTACTTTTAAGCTTCCTGTGGTATTAGTTTATGATAGTTTCTTAATAGTTAATAACAGTTTTTCTGCCTATTCATTTTTTAAGTAATCCCTTATATTATATATCTACATTATAAATATTACATATGGGTATATAATATTCTCCCAAAATTAAAAGAACCCTTGTTTTAAGTTGACTTTCCAAATTTGCTCACTGTTTAAAATCCTGACACTGAGGGAATTTAGAGCCTGAAGGCAGAGTTCCTGGTAATCTTACAACTCACAGATAGCTTAAAATTATATATATATAATTTTAGAGAGAGAAACTTTATGTATGTGTATGAGTGGAGTCCAGAGGTCGTGTTGGGTGTCTTTCTGATCTTATTTTTTGAGAGTCTCCTACTGAACCGGAGAATCACTGATTGGCTAGGATGGCTGACCAATGATTTCCTAGGGATCCATCTATTCCCCACCACTGCCTCCACTGCATCTGGCCTTGACATGGGTTATGCTGAGGGCCTGAACTCAGTCACTCATGCTTGCCTAACATGCTTTAATGAGCCACTTCCCAGTTTACAAAAATGTCTCTAGATAATGTGATAGATTACTTCAGTCTTCTAGTGAGATCCTCTAAGTCCCCCATCTTGTCTGACCACCTGCATCTGCTTGCAGTCTCTGCCCCCTTCCAATAGGAACGCTCCATGCTCTGCTCCATGCTCTGCTCCATGCTCTGCTCCGTGCTCTGCTCCGTGCTCTGCTCCGTGCTCTGCTCCATGCTCTGCTCCGTGCTCTGCTCCGTGCTCTGCTCCATGCTCTGCTCCGTGCTCTGCTCCATGCTCTGCTCCATGCTCTGCTCCGTGCTCTGCTCCATGCTCTGCTCCATGCTCTGCTCCGTGCTCTGCTCCATGCTCTGCTCCATGCTCTGCTCCGTGCTCTGCTCCATGCTCTGCTCCGTGCTCTGCTCCGTGCTCTGCTCCGTGCTCTGCTCCATGCTCTGCTCCGTGCTCTGCTCCATGCTCTGCTCCGTGCTCTGCCCCTTCCAATAGGAACGCTCCATGCTCTGCTCCATGCTCTGCTCCATGCTCTGCTCCATGCTCTGCTCCATGCTCTGCTCCATGCTCTGCTCCATGCTCTGCTCCATGCTCTGCTCCATGCTCTGCTCCATGCTCTGCTCCATGCTCTGCTCCATGCTCTGCTCCGTGCTCTGCTCCATGCTCTGCTCCGTGCTCTGCTCCATGCTCTGCTCCATGCTCTGCTCCATGCTCTGCCCCATGCTCTGCTCCGTGCTCTGCTCCGTGCTCTGCTCCATGCTCTGCTCCATGCTCTGCTCCATGCTCTGCTCCGTGCTCTGCTCCATGCTCTGCTCCATGCTCTGCCCCATGCTCTGCTCCATGCTCTGCTCCATGCTCTGCTCCATGCTCTGCTCCATGCTCTGCTGCATGCTCTGCTCCATGCTCTGCTCCAGTCGCAGGCCATCACTCTGATTCTCAGTCCCCCTCCTCCTGTCATCAGCTCTTCTTCCTCTGCCACAGTCATTGCCTTTGGGATTGAGCTGGCTCAGACAGCAAAAGACACAGAAGAGCTGGAATTGGATGGGCCATGTGCTCTGATGGAGATACATCAGTAGCCTGGTTAGTGTGTGTGTGTGTGTGTGTGTGTGTGTGTCTGTCTGTCTGTCTGTCTGTCTGAAGGGGGACACAGGGTAGCTAATATCAGTGTGGTGTCTTTGTTGAGGAGCATTCTCAGTAGTCATATGGGAGGAGGAAGCTGTGGTTAATGCTTTCTGGACCCAGGGGAAGACCTTGACGTTCCCACAGGTCTAAAGCATTGGAGTCCTTAACACACCCATCCTTGCTCATGTCAAAAGAAGGCTTCTCGCTCTCTACACTCCATCACCCATTTCCCCTGAGTAGCAGATTATTCCCCTACAAAGATGCCGGTACTCTTTTAAATGCTTCTCTTACCTACACATTCTTTGCTCCTACACCATCTCGGCTCTCTCTGCCAAGAGTTACCTGTATTCACTGTCTCCTTGCTCTGTTTCAACCCACTGCACCAAAAACAGTTTCTCAAGGTCACCAAGGACCACTGTGCGGCTGAGTGTGATTGGTCAATTAATTCTCCATGTATTGACACACTTGTTCACGGTTGGCTGTCTTTCTTTAAGAAGCTTGTCAGGTCGTCACTTGGCTTCCCAGATCCTACATCCTGTCATTTCTCCTGTGTCACTGGCTGCACCGTCTCCGTCTAGTACTTTTCCCAACTCTTCTCTCTCAGCCCACTGGCCATCACCCTCTTTAAATGCTTTCTCCCTGGTCTCCATTTTCATGGCCTGTCTACTGTCCCTGTGCTCACAGCTTCCACATTTGTTTCTGCTCCCATTCACCACTAACACCCAACGCATATTTCCATTCTAGGTGAGACTCTTCTAGACTAACAACCATCTCAAACTTAATGTCTGTCAGTCTAGCACTGGGAAGCAGAGGCAGGTGAATTTCTTCTGATTGGAGGCCAGCCTGGTGTACATATCTGCCTCTTAATGTTTCTTGGAGGCACAGTAAAAAGTTCTCCTATTGGGAGATTTTACAGTTTTATCTATAACAAAACTTGAAAGGTACTCTAACTGAAATGCGCAAACATCCAGGCTTTCCCTGCACTTGTGATTTAGACGATAAAGCCCTCCCTGCTAAATCTGGTTTGGTGGTGCTCTCCTCTCCTGCACACTAGATGGTCACCATCAGGCAGGCCCTGTGTGCTGCCTCCTTCTCTCCTGTCGCCTCTCCTTGATGAGCAACTTCACCACAGCAACATGCACGTATCGGAAAACCTGGCATGCTATAATTAGGCCTGATTCATTTCTTAAATATTATCGATACAAGAATGTTGTGCTGTACTAGTTGTCAATTGAGCTGGCTTCTATTATGCCAAAAACAAAGTGCTCTGTTTTTGGAAACATTGGACTGAGCTATTGTTCAAAAGAACTAACAAGAAGTTCAAATCTCCAATCTGTCATAGAATGATTTCCAGACTTTGTGGCATTTAAATTTTAGATGGAGTCAATTAAAAGCCATTTTGAGTCTTAGAAATACTTGTAATATTATTAGAAATGATTCCATCTTAATAAAACATAAAGGATTTGTGGTGATATTGTGTTCCCCAAAATATTGTGCACCCTAATAAACTTATCTGGGGTCAGAACAGAACAGCCACTAGATACAGAGGCCAGAAAATGGTGGCACACACACCTTTAATCCTAGCATTCCAGAGGTAGAGATCCATCTGGATCTCTCTGACTTCAAGGCCACACTGGAAACAGCCAGGCATGGTAACAAGAACCTTTAATTCCAGGAAGCGATGGCAGGAAGCAGAAAGGTATTTAAGGCGTGAAAACCAGGAACTAGAGCTGGTCTGAAGCTTTTAGGCTTTTGAGCAGCAGTTCAGCTGAGATTCATTTGGATGAGGACTCAGAGGCTTCCAGTCTGAGGGAACAGCATCAGCTGAGGAATTGTGAGACCTTCTAACAATTCATGCTACAAAGATTTATCATTTTTTACTGTTACAGCTTTAGTGGAACTCAAGACTCTTGCCCTTTGGTTACTGTTTCACTGATGGGGAAGAGTGTATTAAAAAGGAGGTGATTCACTAGGCGGTGGTGGCACAAGCCTTGAATCCCAGCACTCGGGAGGCAGAGCCAGGCGGATCTCTGTGAGTTCGAGGCCAGCCTGGTCTACAGAACAAGATCCAGGACAGGTTCCAAAACGACACAGAGACACCCTGTCTCAAAAAACAAAAAAGGAAAAGAAAAAGGAGGTGATTCATCATATAAGGGAGGAGGGACTCTGTGCTGCCTGTTTTCTTCTCTAGACTTCATAAAAGTGGGTGTCCGTGCGTGCGTGCTTCTGAGCATGTGCGCATGCTCATGTCAGAGGGCAACTTGGTGAATCGGTTCTCTCCTCCATCTTTACTTGGGTTGATCTCGGGTGGCCAGGCTTGCCCAGCAAGAGCCTTACCCTCTGAGCCATCTCACTGGCCTTTCTCTATATTTTAGATCAGTATATCAATAAGACTAGATTCAGTTGCATCTAACTACTAGCATATATAATTTAACAAACAAAACTTACTAGCTTCTAAAGCATTCTGAAATAGTTTGAGTGGATCATACTTAATGTATATCACACCCTATCTGAAATTTTTCATTTTGTTTAAATAGAACATTTTATTAGTGTATTTTGAGGATTTCATACATGTACACAAGGTATTTTTTTATCATATTCACTCCTCACTCCCCAACTTCTAGATCTGCCACCTCCTTACCCTACCAACTTGGTTCCCTCCCTCTCATTTTTCTTTTTTTTCTGGGTTTTGTTTGTTTGTTTTTGGAGACAGTTTCTCTGTGAAACAGTCCTGAGTGTCCTGGATCTCGCTCTGTAGACAGGGCTGGCCTCGAGCTCACAGAGATCCACCTGTCTCTGCTTCCCGGATGTTGGGACTAAAGGGAGGTCTGCTCCCCCTCATTTTTAAAATACTATTCATATACCCATGGGTACACTACAACATGGTTGACTTAACAGTTTGATATTATGTCCATTTAGCAGAATAATGGAAGGTTCACCCCTGGGTTCTGCAGGCTCCCTAACCATGGGTTCTTGGCCAGATTTGCAGAATCAGGCTTGTGTTTCCTCTTCTGGAATGGGCCTTAAATCCAATGAGGAAGCAGTTGGTGACTTCTATAACATCATGCCACTGTTGCAATCAAGAATAGAAAGATAATTTGTTAGAATAAAGAATGCATGAAGGTCACATATAACTGCAGTTTTAGTCCTATTAGTAAAAAGAAACTTTATCGCTGTCAAGTGTGCATTAGGTCCTGAAAGAGTGTGAGTAAAGCACAATAGAAAGTCGAGTGTTAGAGTGTTAACGTTAATGGCTCAGCAGGTAAGAGCACTGGCTGCTCTTCCAGAGGTCCCAGGTTCAATTCCCAGCGCCCACATGGCGGCTTGCAACTCTGTCACACCAGTTCCAGGGGGGCCTCCTCTGGTCTCTACGGGCGCTGGGCATGACATGGGGCATAGACATACATGCAGACAAAGCACCCATAACAAAATGAAAAATTTAAAATGATAGAAGTTATTTAAATCTCTGTGTGCTTGTTACAGTTGTACATATTGTTGATTAAAGACTAGTTTATAGCCGAGTGCTACGGTGTAAACCTCTTATCCCAGCACTCAGAAATCAAAAGGGTCAGGAGTTCCAGGTTATCCTCAACACACAGCATATTCAAGGCCAGCCTGAGTTATATGAAGTCTGTCTCAAAACAAACAACAACAACAAAAAACGAGAATTTTTATCTTCAGTGCTTGCTTACATGTCATATATAATGAGATGTGCCAAAAGCACTGGCAGTTAAAGTACAGGTGAGAACCTAGCCATTGGTGTGTGTACCTTTGGGGTTAGGTGGGATTTTTGGGAACAATCAGTAGTAGTTAATGAAAATTAGGAATTTAGCTACCTTTAATCGTTAAGTATGTAGTTCAGTAAAATATGTCATTTAATATAACAATTCTAAAATAATACTTGTGAAGCTAGCTCTAGGCATGGGGCAGCAAGGAACTTGGGGAAAATAAAGCTCTGTCATTCTGTTAATGGTATGACCAGTCCAAGCCACTTGGACTAGCCTAGAAATAGCATCTGCCCCGCACAGCCCTCTACCTTCTTAGTTGAAGCTCAGTAACTTGTCGTGGTGTGAGGATAGATAGCTCTAGATCCAGACCTACTCCTCAGCTTGCCTTAGGACTGTTGGCTGTGACTAGGCACTTCTTGTGAGGTGCCCCAACATTGATTATTCTGTTGCTGGTAAATTAGAAACTAGCTGGTGGAGAAAATGAGATTAGACATTTTGTCTCTTTGTCAGGAAGCAGAAAGGTCAGTGCTGGCAAGCCGCCTTC
The DNA here is from genome assembly GCF_903995425.1 of Onychomys torridus. Taxonomy (NCBI): domain Eukaryota; kingdom Metazoa; phylum Chordata; class Mammalia; order Rodentia; family Cricetidae; genus Onychomys; species Onychomys torridus. Next base: position 37,947,438 of record NC_050464.1, on the reverse strand, counting down.
TCTCCCTGTAGTAGATCCTGGCTGTTACCCTCCTCAGGAGGTAGGAATGGCCTGGGCTACACTTTGCTCTCCCTGGCACATAGGCGCCTCCTTCTCACCCACTGGTAGTGACACAAGCAAGGTTAGGTGGTTGAGTTTCCCCATACTTCCTTCTTTCACTGTTTAGCTGCTTGTAAAGATTATGCTCTGGTTAGAGAGATGGCTCTGGTTATAGTATCTGCTCTTACAGAGGACCTGAATTCAATTCCCAGCACCCTTATCAGCTCACAACTACCTCTGTAACTCCAGTTTCAGAGGATCCGATACTCTCTTCTGAACTTCACAGACAACTCGCATACCCATACCTCATGTATATGCATAATTAAAAATAGTAGACATTACATCTAAAAAAAATTATTCTCAAGCTAGTGTTTATGCCTTTTAAGAGGAACAGAGTTGATATTTGCTGAGACAGTTGGATGTAGTATAGGATGCAGGAGAGCAGGGGGACAGCGCTCTGCTAGAGGTGTGAAGTTCAACACTAGCATTCATCAGAAACCAGTTCTGTGGGTCCCTTAAGAGTGAGCCTGATCCATTCTCAGACTCCCCAAAGCAAGGAGCTGCCTTAGCCCTTCCTTCTTGTTCCTTTATAATCAGCACCAACCACATCTTCCTTGTCGCTTACATCTGTTACTTTGCATATGGACACTCAGCTATTGATGTAGGGATTCAATAACATGAAACTTCATTTATTTGTATTTATTAAGCCAAAATGTTGTTGTACTTCTTGAGCCTCTGGAGAGACCTTGACAAATCCATTGGGACTTAAGGTATAATAAGCACACCACACTCACTTAATTACCACCCTGAGCTTAGCCAGAGTTCCCTGTCACAAATAGAGGCTTGAAGAAGCCGCCACACCTCCACAAAGCTCTGGGCTTTTCTATTTCTGTCCTCTGTCTGGCAAACAAAACCTTCTGTGAAAGCAGTTAGAGACTTGAGGAAGGCTCCCATACACACTCCAAAATCTGGTGTTTCCGCTCCAGTTTACCAACTGTATCCACAGTGCAGAAATAGGAAAGTTTGTTATTCTTGAAAGCTTTGTTACTGCCTTCCTAGGAACTTTTAATTTGTTGCAAGTTTTTAAAACTCAGATTTGGGGGTTAGAGAGACACTCAGCATTGGTTGCTCGTGTAGAGGATCTGGATTTGGTTCCCAGCACCCATGTCAGGCAGCTCACAACTGCCTATAACTACAGTTCCAGGGGGATCTGATGCCCTCTTTCAGCCCCACAGGCTCCTGCATGCACACGAAGCACATGTATTCACTCAGGCACACACACTACTTATGCAGACACATATAGCTCACTGTTTCCCATCCAGAGCTTCTGACCAGACTTTAGAATTCTGGGACAGCTATTTTAAACTGAAATAGTTGCTGTGTAAACCAGACACTAAGTGTATTTTATTGATATAAAGCAGTAGAATTCCATTGTTTTAATACAGTTAAAATCTGCTTGAGGATGCTGGGCATTGATGGTATACGCCTTTAATCCCAGCACTCAGGAGACAGAGGCAGGTGGATCTCTGTGAGTTCTAGAACATCCTGGTCTACAGAGGGGAACCCTATCTTGAAAACCAGATAGATAGATAGATAGATAGATAGATAGATAGATAGGTAGATAGATAGATAGATAGATAGATGTCAGAGAGAGAGAGAGACAGACAGACAGACAGACAGATATGAGCAAAGTCTGTCTGAGGGGCTGGAGAGATGGTTCAGAGGTTCGGAGTACCTGCTATTGTTGCAGAAGACCTGAATTTAGTTCTCAGAACTCACATGATGGTTCACAACCACCTGTATATACACATGAGGCCTTTAAAAAATGTTTGAGGAGCTCATCATATATGTTTGACAACTTGACATGCTCAAACAGATGTGCTGTCCTTTGTACATGTTTGTAATGAATTTATGAAATTAGACATTTATTGATTCCTCAGTTGTCCCCACAATTCACTTATCTAATCATTTGTAGTATTTATCAAGTTCATGCTGTGTTTCTGGACACTGTCCTAAGTACTCTGTTTATAACAGTGAACACATGATCGAAGCCCTTGCTCTCATGGAGCTTTGCTGCTGCCCCTGCTAGGTATAAACAAATACAAACAAAATCAGTAATGAATCCTCAGCAGATAATTAATACAGTGTGATAGAGTGTTTGGAGTAGCTTGGCGGGAAATGGTGTCTGCGTAAAACGAAAGATCAGAAAAGGCAATATTCTATGTAGAAGGAATAGTCCTAATGTAGAATTTTGTGACATTGATAATGAAATATTCCATCAGGTTCACTTACAGGTATATATAATTGCATTATGTCTGTGACTCTGTATAGAATGAATTAAAGTTGCTGAATAACTTGAATTAAAAAAAAAAAAAAACAAAGAAAACTATGAAACTGACAAGCCATGTTTGTTAGGATTGGGGAAGGAGAGAGGGAAGCCAGGAATAAGGATAAAATTGGAGACCAGAGAGGCAGGCAAGAGCTTAGATGATGATGATGATGATTATAATCATCATCATCATCATCATTATTTTACATTTAAAAAGATTTTATGGGCGGGGGTGGCGCATGCCTTTTAATCCCAGCACTCGGGAGGCAGAGGCAGATGGATCTTTGTGAGTTCGAGGCCAGCCTGGTCTACAGAGGTAGATCCAGGAAAGGCACAAAGCTACACAGAATCCCTGTCTCAAAAAACAAAACCAAAAAACAAAAAAACCCAAGAGATATGTAATAAAAAGATTTTATGTGTATGAGTGATTTGTTTGCTTTTATCTTATTACCTTATAATATACTTAGATAATTTCCCCCTTCCTTCTCCTCTCTCCGACTCCTCCCATGTATTTCTTCTCAGTCACAGAACTTAGATTTTAACAGTACAGCAGATAGCCATGCGGAGGCAGATGGCTGCAGACCAGTGAGGAGCTGTGATAGACAGCTCCAGACAGGTCGGTAATGACGTGAAGTGAGGTGCTCACTGTGGAGATGGAGATGGAAGAAGTTGGTAAGTTGTGGAGGTGTAGGTGATTTATTTATGCCAAAGGTTTGCCTCGAGTATTGGGGTAAAAGGTATCTCTACTAGAAGGGTGTGCACGAGGCCCTCGATTTGATTCCCAGTGCCACAAAACAAGCAGAACAACACTGGACTCAATAAAAGTGGTCAGGGAAAATGTAGACTGAAGAGGGGAGAGACCTAGTGCCCTGGAAACTCCAGGGGAAGCTATCCGAATGACTGAGAGGGACAGCAGCCAAGTGAGGGGGGCCAGGTGCTGGCCCTGGGGGCCGCTTATGGTCTTGACAGGAGCATCCTTCTGAATGGGTCAAGGAGAGGAAGCAGTCACATGTCACTGTCGTAAGGCAGTAGATGGCCAGCGTGTCTGACCCTACGGTGACCTGTAGAAATGCTGCTGGTTGGTTTTCGTGGGCTCAGCTTGTTGGCCCTGGATTCTGAGCAGTCCCTGAGTGCTGTGGAATGCAGCCTGAGCACAGAGGTCTTTGAAGCTTAACTACGGTAAGAGACTGTAGTACTTTGAGGTTGTAACTTAGTATGTCTCCAGCTAGAAATAGTGCCCAATGATTGTGTGTCTGTGAGCTGCCTCTGTAGCTTCCATATGATTGATAAACAGGTCACTCAGCATTAAAAACAGTCTTCTTGGCATTTTTTCTATTAAGGATCAATGTCTCGGTGTTCAGTAGTTGTGCTGTGATCTCAGTGCTTGTGGTGGGCCCCTCCTCCACAAGTTAAGTGTTGACACTTAATTCCCAAGTGGTGCTGTCAAGTGGGGTAGGCCTGAGGGGCAGCGACTATGTAGTAGGGACTGCCTTTATAAATGGACTTTAGTACCCTTACTCAGGAGTTTGAAGGACTCCAGTAGCTCCCCACCCAGGTCTGCACACACTAAGGCACTGTCTCTGAAACAGCATGAGCCCTCACCAGACACAGAACCTAGAGCGCCTTGATGTCAGACATCCCAGCCTCTAGAGCGGTAAGAAATACATTTCTCTTGTTTACAAATTAACAGTTTGCTGTATCAGTTTCAGCAGCTCAGTCTTAAGATACTGTTTTCTTCTTTTCCACTGTTTTTGAAATAACTTCTTTCTTTATTTTTTTATTTAATGTGTGAGTGTTCTATCTGCATGCACACCTTAATGCCAGAAGAGGGCACCAGATCTCAATACAGATGGTTGTGAGCCACCATGTGGTTGCTGGGAATTGAACTCAGGATCTCTGGAAGAACAACCAGTGCTCTTAACCGCTGAGCCATCTCTCCAACCCGTCTTCAATTTCTTTCTTTCCTTTTTGGTTTTTCGAGACAGGGTTTCTCTGTAGCTTTGTAGCCTGTCCTGGATCTCACTCTGTAGACCAGGCTGGCCTCGAACTCACAGAGATCCACCTGCCTCTGCCTCCTGAGTGCTGGGATTACAGGCGTGTGCCACCACCACCTGGCTGAATGCTGTTTATTGAAGGAGGGAGGAGGTCTTAAATACAGGCTTACAGCACAATGGGAGAACCCCGGAGCGCAAAAGTTTGCTTCTGATGTTTTACAATCTTGCATCTAAGCTGTTAACACCCAATATGCTGGATATGCAGATGAGGAGCTTCACTTAAGCATTCAGGAGGGTGGAATCTCGCAGGGAATTAGCATAGGGAGGATATCAAGGTCAAGGAGACAGGATTTCTTACTGAACCTGGAGCAAGGCTGGTGGCTAGCAAGTCCTAGCAATCCCCATCTCTTATTTCATGTGTGTGAGTGTTTTGCCTGCATGTGTCCCATGTGCATCCATTGCCCACAGAGCCAATAGAGGGTGTCAGCTTCTCTGAAACTGGAGTTACAGCTGGTTATAAGCTGTCATGTAGGTGCTGGGAACCAAACCCAGATCCTCTCCAGGAACAGCCAGTGCTCTCTCCAGCCCCATCTTCTTAAATAAGCATGGATACTTGCTGTGGGATGTTCTGTATGTCAAATGTGTGGCTCTGATTGGGTGAAATAAATAAAGTGCTGATTGGCCAGTAGCCAGGCAGGAAGGATAGGGTAGGAAGGACAAGGAGAAGAGAATTCTGGGCAGTGAAGGCTGGGGCAGAAGAGACTGCCAGCCGCTGCCATGATAAGATGTAAGGTACTGGTAAGCCACGAGCCACGTGGCAAAGTATAGATGAATAGAAATGGGCTAAATATAAGAGTAAGAGCTAGACAATGGTAGGCTTGAGCTAATGGCCAAGCGGTTTAAATAATATAAGTGTCCGTATGATTATTTTATACATGGGTTGTGAGACTGCAGGGGCTTGGTGGCACCTGGAGAGAAGCTCTCCAACTACAGATACTGGGATCAAAACTCAGGTCCTCATGGTTGCATAGCAAGTGCTCTTACCTACCTATCTCCAGTACAAACTTTGATGATACTTTTTTCTTCCTGCCAGCAGCCATTTTGTAGTGACAGACAAACAGACAGACAGACAGACATACTCCCGGCCCTGCCTTAAGAGTTTCTGGTTTGTCTGTAGTCGTCTAACTCTATGGTACCTGTTGTATCATGGCTTTCCTCAGTCAAGTAGACCATCAGGAGACTTGCATAGCAGTCTCTCCTCACTCTACATGAGCAGCACCAACTTCCGTGTGTGCTTCAGGCTTATAGTTTCAGAAATCTTGTTTACTTCTTAACATCTTTTTCCCCCAAGCTGAAGTCTGTGTTGGTCTGGGACTGCTGGAGTTAGAGACCCTCTACCTCTGGCTGGAAGCACCGCCTAGCTTGCCATTATGAGGTGGGGTTTTTTTTGTTTTTTTTGTTTTTTTTTGTTTTTAAACTGTACCTTATTTTCAATCTAAATTCCTGAATACCGTCTGTCTTGACAGAATTGTTTTACCCTTAAGATCCTCAGATGTACAGTTCTAGATAATAAGAAAGTACTGATAGGGCTGGAGGAGTCTGGCTGGTCTTGCAGAGGACCTGAATTAATTCCCAGCAACCACATGATGGCTCACAACCACCTAGATCTGCTGCCCTCTTCTGCTGTGCAAGCATAGACACAGAAGACTATATACATAATAAATAAGTAAAATCTTTAAAAAAAATTTGTAATGTGGAAAATTGGGTCAAATGGAGAGATGTCTGACAAACTATTTTTTCCACTTAAACCAAAGAGAGCTAAGAACTGTTTTAATGGTTCAAGGGTTTGTTTGTCTTTTTGGTTTTTCGAGACAGGGTTTCTCTGTGTAGCTTTGTGCCTTTCCTGGAACTTGCTTTGGAGACCAGGCTGGCCTCGAACTCACAGAGATCCACCTGCCTCTGCCTCCTGAGTGCTGGGATTACAGGCGTGTACCACCACCACCCAGCTGTCTTCTTCTTCTTCTTTTTTTTTTTTTAAATCTTATTTCTTGTAGTAACAGCTTTCCACCTATCACAGGCAACTCTTTCAGGCTGGAGAAATGTAGTTTGGATCCCCAGGAACCTATCAGGTGGGCATGGTTAGCCACCCTAAGTCCAGCCTAGAAGAGTGGAGATGGGATCCCCGGAGCAAGGGCTCGCAAGGCTAGCCATGCCTGTGAGCTCTGAGTTTGATTAGGAGGCCTTCAGTGAATAAGGTGAAAAAGCAATCAAGGATAATTTCCAGCATCAAAGCACACACCATGTTATGTCATGTGTCACATCAGTAATGAATTCTTTTCAGAGTCTCAAAAGGTCCCATTACTTTGCTCCACCAGTTTGTGGATCCATTCCTTTGGTGGTGGAAATTCTGCTATGCTTTCCTTTGGATTATCATGAATATTGCTGCTTTTAAACATGAAAGTACACATGTGTGTGATGTAAACATTTTTTCAATTCTTAATTAACTGGGTCATATGATTACTCTGTTTAATATATTTTAAAGATTTGTTTTTATTTTTATTTATTTATTATGTATACAGAAGAGGGTGCCAGATCTCATTGGTAAGAATTGCTCTCTACTCGTTCTAGGACTCAGTTCCTCCACATCTTAAACAGAAGTCTCAGTCAAATCTTTTTTCCTTCTTAAGAAGACAGGGTCTCTGTTTCAAAATCAAATCTTCCTGGCCTTGATTACTCTGCCTCCGGTTGCAAGCTTATCTTTGGTGATAGTTTAGGATACGCTAGAGCTGAGGATATAGAAAATCCAACTTGGGGTTCTGCTAGGAGAGCAAGAAGAGTTTATTGAAAAGATGTGAGCAGGTCTGCACTTGAGTCACACTTTGTGTTGACGCGGGTTCATGTATGTGACAGACTCCCATTTCTTTGTCATGTATTTTGAGGATCCTTTATATGTCTATGCTTTTTATTTAAATATCTGTTACATTTGAAAATTTATTTAAGTTGTGGGGCTAGCACCTGCCGTGGTTCATGTGTAGAGGTCAGAGGACAGGTATAGGAGTTGGTCCCCTCCTTTCGTCATATGGGTCCTAGGGATCAAATTCTTAGCTGTCAGGCTTGGTGGCATGTGCCTTTACCGCTGAGCTATCCTGCCTGCCAAGTGTGTTTGTTTTGTTGCTGTGTCTGACAAAGTCACCTTAAGGGAGGAAGGACTGACTTTGACTCTGGGTCTCAGAGGTTGGATCCATGATTGGATAGTCCCATTGTTTTTTGGCCTCCAGCAAGGCAGACTCATGGTATGAATTCATAACAGAGGACCGCTGCTCACCATGAGGCAGCTGGGAAGCAGAGGGATGCTGTGAATGATTGATTGATAAATAAAACACTGATTGGCCAGTAGCCAGGCAGGAAGTATAGGTGGGGCTAGCAAAGAGGAGAATTCTGGGAAGTGGAAGGCTGAGTCAGAGAGATGCTGCCAGCCACCGCTGCCGCCATGACAAATGAGATGTAAGGTACTGGTAAGCCACAAGCCATGTGACAACTTACAGACTAATAGAAATGGTTTAAAAAAAAAAGATTTATTTGTTATGTATACAGCGTGTATGCATGCAGGCCAGAAGAGGGCGCCAGATCTCATTACAGATGGTTGTGAGCCACCATGTGGGTGCTGGGAATTGAACTCAGGACCTCTGGAAGAGCAGTTGGTGCTCTTAACCTCTGAGCCATCTCTCCAGCCCAGAAATGGGTTAATTTAAGATGGAAGAACTAGATAACAAGAAGCCTGCCATGGCCACACAGTTTGTAAGCAATATAAGTCTCTGTGAGTTTACTTGGTTGGGTCTGAGGGGCTGTGGGCCTGGCAGGTGAGAGAGATTTGTCCTGACCGTGGGCCAGGCAGGAAAACTCTAGCTACACAGGATATGAAGGAGCCAACAATAGCACCCCCCTTACCAGCTTCCTCACTGAGCCCTGAACTCCTGGTTTGCACCTCTTCCCAATAGTGCTATCAGACTATGTACCTGTTAGTGGGTCAGTCTGCTGATTAGTCAGAGCCATCCATTAACACAAGACTTTTAGCAGGGTACGTACTTCTTTCTTCTTCTTCTTCTTCTTCTTCTTCTTCTTCTTCTTCTTCTTCTCCTCCTCCTCCTCCTCCTCCTCCTCCTCCTCCTCCTCCTCCTTCCTCCTCCTTCCTCCTCCTTCCTCCTCCTTCCTCTTCTTCCTCTTCTTCCTCTTTCTTCTTTCTTCTTCTTCTTCTTCTTCTTCTTCTTCTTCCTCTTCTTCTTCTTCTTCCTCTTCTTCCTCTTCTTCTTCTTCCTCTTCTTTCTTTCCTCCTCCTCCTCCTCCTCCTCCTCCTCCTCCTCCTCCTCCTCCTCCTCTTCTTCTTCTTCCAAATGCCACTTATTGAACAAGGGAGGAGGTCTTAAAATACAGGCTTACAGCACAATGGGAGAACCCCGAAGGGCAGAAGTTTGCTTCCAGTGTTTTATAATCTTGCATCTAAGCTGTTAACGCCCAATATGCAGGATACACAGACAAGGAACTTCCCTTAAGCATTCAGGAGGGTGGAACCTGGCAGGGAATTAGCATAGGGAGGATATCAAAGTCAAGGTCAGCAAGCAAGGCAGCAGTTACCCAAAATGGGGCCAGGGCCCTACAGGTCCCCCCTTTTATTTAAATGAGCTTCTGACTTAGGTTGCATGGGACATCAGCAGGTCACTTTACCTGTCATAGAAACACCTGCCCAGGCCACATAGGCGCTCTGTCTTAGGTTGGTGAGCATCCCCCAGGTATTACCCATCTCTGAATACTCATCACATAGGCTCAATCGTGTGAGAGCTGCAGAGTTAACTGTTACCAAAGACCTCAAAGTGGCGCTGGGCTTGCAATCTGTGTGTGTGTTTGATACAGAAAAGACCAGCAGAAGTCCTAACCCACCCATAGCCAGTAGGCTAAAGGCAACTGAGCCATTCCCTTCCTTAACGAGCCTTACTGCAAATTGGAGTCCTTGTAAGATGGTTTCCCAAAAGCAAATGGAACTTGAGTTTATAAATTTATAACTTTCAAAGCCAATCGAAATGTATATAGCTATTGAATTAAATTTACCATGCCCAATAGAATGAAAGATTAACTAACTGTGGTAGCTACTTTTGCTGCCAGGGTCTCCACTGTGCTAGCTGTAGTAACCAGTTATGAAATGGCAATCCCAGAAACAGTAGCAGCGGTGGCCGCCACTGCAACAACAGCAGCAACGATGTCAAATTCTCTTCTGGAGCGTGTGGGCAACCACTGGCATGGACGCAACTCCAGGAACAGGAACCGCCAAAGCCCATTTTTCTTGATCCTAGCACGACTTAAGCTGGCAGCCCTAGCAGGGTACTTCTTACCCAGGCCATTGGAGTTGAGTTTATGTTACATGCAGAAGAGGACAAGGCCATATTTTCTTTTAAGAAGACTTCCTCCTATAAGTTCCACACAGAATTTTGGTACTGTCAGAATTTAGATTCTTTGCTACATGTGACTGCAGGCAGATTCAGTGGTAGAAGACTGGGCATGCATACCGCCCTGGGTTCAGCAGTTGGGAGAAAATAGAGGTGGAATGGAGCTTGCAGTCTCTGTCACGTTACAGCTCTGTTGTTTTCTGTTGTTTTCGTCTTGTCCTGTGCTGGTCAAGAGGGGTTTTAGTGGAGTTGTTACACAGTGAGTGTTTGGGGATGCTGTGTAGGTGGCTGCCTGCTCAGTTGTCTTGGTGGAAGTTATTAATCTGTTGCCTTATAGGGATCTCACCTCCTTCATAGTGAATGTAAAGTTACCATATAAGTAAAGTGTGAGGACAGATGTGCTAATTCTCAAGTTCAGTGAATATACAGGGAAGAATTAAGACACCATTTGAAATGTACCTAATTTGAACTCAAAAGAATGATTGGAACATAATTTGTTTCAACTAATTGAAGATTGATTTTAAGTGAACCATTCTTTTTATGCCACTAAAGAAAAACAAAGCTGGGGTTGGGGATTTAGCTCAGTGGTAGAGTGCTTGCCTAGCAAGCGCAAGGCCCTGGGTTCAATCCTCAGCTCCAAAAAGAAAAAAAAAAAGCTGCCCAATTTTAAAATGTTCTTTAGTTTCAAAGTTGCTGAAATGTGGAGCAGGTGGATCTTTACTAGTATTAACTTCTTCCATGATCGGCTTTTGTCTCCGTTTCTCTCTAGTCAGTCTAAGGGATTATTATTATTATATGCCATTGAGAACTGGGTGGTTAAATGATGGTGTTATCTTTCTTCAGTTTTGAAATGTGAATTACTTTGAAATCCTATAAAAAGCAAGAACTAGAATGTGATGATTGCCTAGCTTCCTTTTGCAAACAACTGCTTCACATAAAACAGGTTCTGTTGCAAGGCAAGATACCAGAGTTAAATTATCAACTATGTTGAGGATTCCTGAGGTGTCTGTAGTTTTTGCAGAACAAACAATTGCTTCAGGTGGCTGGTAGGACTTGAGGAATGACTCACTGCTCTCATTTACCAAGGCCAGCTGTTTCTTGTGCTCTTAAACAGAGGGGGCTTGTGGACATAGTTCCAGATTCTGTGATACTAATATTGGGAGACCACACAAATTGTGCTGTTTCAGGCAAGGCATGTTCAAGGATATTCTAGGATGTTTTTACAGAACAGACATTTTAAGAGGTTAAAGAAGGAAAGAGACTTTTTTAGACGAGTAACTGAAACTAGGAAAGCGTATTTCTATGAAATGTTTAACTTAATTTTGCTGTGAAAGTGACAGTGGAGTGGGATCAAAGGTTTAGGTTAGCAGATCTCTCTGTCGTGTGTGTGTGTGTGTGTGTGTGTGTGTGTGTGTGTGTGTGTGTGTGTGTGGTGGGCACACTGAAACAAGTTCTCATGTGTCCCAGCCTGGCCTCGGTAGTGGCTTTGAACTTGTGATCTTTTTGTCTATGTTTCCCACACACTGCCAGGATTATAGGTGTTCTTACCTTGTCCAATTTATGTGTTACAAGCTATGGAACCCAGAGTTTTGTGAATGTTAAGCGCACACTTTACCAGCTGAGCTACAAACAACCCTAGCCATCTTTGGCAGATTTCCATTTCTTTCTTTGTTTATTTCTTGTGTGTACGTATATGATGTAAATGTGGACTTGCTCCCACCACTTTGCAGGTATGGGGGCTTGTAGGAGTTGATTCTTTCCTTCCATCATGTGGGTTCAGGAGTTCACACTTAGAATATTTGGCTTGGCAGCAGGTACCTTTAGATATCTACTAAGCCATCTCAGTGGCTCGGTATTGAATTTTTTTGAGACAGGGTTTCTCTGTGTAGTTTTGGTGTCTGTCCTGGATCTCGCTCTGTAGACCAGGCTGGCCTCAAACTCACAGAGATCCGCCTGGCTCTGCCTCCCAGTGCTGGGATTAAAGGTGTACGCCACCTCTGCCTGGTGGTATTGAATTTTTTTAACCTGAGTTTAGAATAGTATTTTACTTGACTGAGCTTCCTTCCTGCCTTCCTTTTTGATAATCAATTTCATAAACATTTACAGTCATGCCCTCTTGATGGAATTTTCTTTTTCCATGATTTATTTTCCCACGGTAAAAAGGATGGTAAGCCTAGTACAGTAAGATTCAGGAGAGGCCATATTTATGTAACTTATAATGTGCAATACTTGTTCCACTTAAGCTATTTTTAATATCTTATTTGCCTCGTTTATAAATTAAGTTATTGTAGATATGCATATTGGAAATAAATGTGTTCGGTATGGATAGGCTCAGTTCTCCCTGCCATCCCAGGGTCCACTTTCCTTCTCAGACGTCATTCGAACAGGGTTTCGTTGGTTGTCACCTTTTCAGCCTGCCTCCTTTTACTTAGCACAGTGTAGTTAAGAGTCCATGTGGCATCTGTCATTTGTTTCTTTTTATTATGTGTTATTTATTAAATAAGCTACAGAATGTTCATCCATTACTGTTTTGATAGACATTTAGGTTGTTTCCAGTTTGGGGCAGTTCTGAATAAAACTGTAATAAACATTTATGTTTAGGATTATATGGGAATTTTTTTTTTAATGTTATGTGTGTAGGTGCATGTACATGTGTGAGCATGACAAGTATGCATGAACATGTGTGGAGACCAGAGGATAAACTTCCAAGTGTCAGCTCTAAGAACAGGCTGGCTACTTCTCCACCTGTCACCACCTTCCCCCAGGGCTGGGATTACACAAATGCACCCCCAGACTTGATGAGTGTATTTGATTTTTTTTCTCACGTTTTGTTGTTGTTTTTAATTACTTGTTTAGTGTGTGTCTCTTTGTGGACGTGTGCACCAGTGCAGTTGCCCAGGGAGGCCAGAAGAGGATGTTGGGTCTCCTGGAGCTGTGTTGTAGGAAGTTGTCAGCCACCTCGTGTGAGTGCTGGGAACTGAACTCTGGCCCCAGAAGAGTAACAAGAGCTCTTACCCCGTTAGGCCATTTCTCTAGCCCGCACCTATCGTTTTTACAAGAGTTCTGGGGGTCAGTCAAGTCCTCATGCTTTGAAGGCGAGCACTTTACCAGCTGAGCTTTGGTTTCTTCTGAGTCATAAGGCTTTATGTGAAACCACCAACTAACCTGGGTACATCATGCTGCACTCCCGCCACAGCACGTGAGACCTCTAGAGTTCTACTTCTTTATCAGTACTTGTTTGGGGCATGTTTCTCTTTTTGTTTTTTAACTTGACCCATTCTAATAGACACAGAGAAATATTCACATGTTTGTTTTAATATTCATTTTGTTGTTTAGGTAGGAATGATGAGATGGTTGAGCATCTCTATGTGCTCACCTGCCATTACGTTCTCTTCTTTAAGAAGGGTTTGTTTACAACTTCTGCTTAGCTTTTAAATTACTATTATATATAAATTATTATATCTATGTAAATGGAAGGCTTCACACACCATGCTTACCAGTCTTTATCTGATGGGGACATTACAACATTTCCTCCCAGATTGACTTTTCATTTTCTTCTTTCTTGTGATGCTGAGGACTAAGGACTCTCACCCATGCTAGGCAGGAGCTTTACCACCAAGCTATATCCCCTTCCCTAGGAGATGGTCCCAGATAAGGTTGGGAGATACCAGAGCTGAGAAGGAAGCTGTGGCTTGTTAGGAAGGGCTCGGCCTCCGGATGTGGAGATAATGGAGCTAGACTGTTGGTAGAGCTGGACTTTTAGTGGAGCTGGACTGTTGGCATCCAGATGCCAGTCTTCTCCCAGGTTTCTGGCCTGGGGCATAGGACCTTACTCCCTCACCTGAGCATTAGCTCTGGAGTTCACAGGGAAAGTTCCTCCCCAGAGGGATGATGGAGAGAGGAAGTGAGCAAAATGTAAATGGCTTGTATAGCATCTCGTACTTAAGAAGAACCCCAAATAGTATTTGCTATTATTGTTGGCATGGCAGCAGTTTGATTTCTTAGTCTCATAGGTCTTTCACATTGGGTTTTGTTTGGTTGCTTAGATACTTTTCAAAGAGCTTTTCCCCCTTTTAAAATATTTTCTTCATGTTTATTGTATCTGGGAGGCTATATAACATTTGTTAGGATGTTGTGGTATTCCTGACTTAAAAGTTTGGCAGCTTTATGCAACTCACATCTTTAAAGTACTGAATACAAATTCTAACAGAGTTTGACTCAGTCACTTTCCCCCTGAAAACATTCTCAGGATTGGCAGACATCTCCACTGTAGACTTGAATCCAGCAATCTTAATAACTACCAAGCAAAAATAATCTTTTCTCAAAATGATTTTTAAATTTTGACATTCATTTTATGATTGTATTTTTTCTTGTCAAATTTAATTAGAAAATTCATAAGATTACCTAGAGCTTCTCACTCCTCTTTCAGTTTCTAATTTTGTATTTGTGTTTTACGTTTCACAGCAGTTGTTCATTCTGAATCTTGTGTTGTGTGCTTGGAGGTATGTGCATATATAAGTGTGGGGCTGTATATTCATGCGTCTATGAATGCGTAGGGCCACGCGCATGCAGAAACCTGGGAAGATGTTGTTTGCTGCTGCTGTTCTCTGCTTGATTGTCTTGAGACAGGGTCTCTCACTCTGAGTGGAAATTCTTACCTTTTTGGCTGGGCCGGCCGGCCAGGAGGTCTCAGAACCTGTCTCCACCCCACAGTGCTGGAGTGTGGTGTACACACCCACCATACCTAGCTTGTCATGTGCGTGCTGGAGATTCAAACTCAGGTCTTCATGTTTGCAGAGCAAACACTCTTACCCACTAAGCTGTCTACCAGCCCTTGATCTGAATCTTTAGAGAGATAAAAGTAGCTTCATCCCTGCTAACCACCTGTCATGGATCCTTGGTTATACCTCTGAAAGAACAAGTATTGATTATTTTTGTTGTTGCTAAGGATATAGAACAGTTTTCTCTGCATAGATGAGTGCTCGCTCTTTGGAGTACACAGTGTTCTGGGCTCATCCTGAGCTATGACTCTTTTTTTTATTTTTTATTTATTTATTTTTTGTTTTTTGAGACAGGGTTTCTCTGTGTAGCTTTGCGCCTTTCCTGGAACTCACTCTGTAGCCCAGGCTGGCCTTGAACTCACCGAGATCCGCCTGGCTCTGCCTCCCGAGTGCTGGGATTACAGGCGTGCGCCACCACTGCCTGACTGAGCTATGACTCTTAATGCTAGCTTTGTAACACTGAGCGAGTTTCCCTCATCTGTTTGTTTCTTCTTTATGACTTAGGGATACTAAATGTTACCTATTTCAATGGGACGGTAAACAATGAAATTAAAATGATATATAATGCTAGTTGCACATAATACTTAAATATTATTTGCTACTGCTATTGTGATTATTTTGTATTCATTGCTTGAGTCAGAAGTTTTTCCTGCCTTAGGTTTTAGAAAATAACTCTATTGGAGCAAGACTTCCCAAAGTGTATATTCTGGAATATAAAATCTATGAGATTCTCTAAGGAGAAAAAGGAGGAAACAAGGGTAAGATTTGTGGGCAGTATACGTCAGAGAGTACTCTACTTAAAAAGGTCGGTAGTTTGGCATTTACCAAATGTATTTGTCCATCACTGCTGTTAGTCACATAAATCAGTTGGAGACTGGAGATAGGTCAGTGGCTAGAAATACTTGATATTTAAGAGTGGAGACCTGAATTAGGCCCCACATAAAAGCACTGGGAGCTCAGACACAGGTGAGCAAGACTTGCCAACCAGCTCATCCAGCAGTGTGCTCCAGGGTCGGTGAGAGGCCATCTCAGAACAAGGGGGAGAGGAGCTGAGGAGTCACCGACATCCAGCTTGGCCTCCTTTGGCATATGTGCGGGTGAGCCCCCTACCCCCCAAAAATAAGGAAATCAAATTAAGAAACATTTGTCTATAGAATCTGTTTTGAGAAACATTGTTTAAGAATGCTTTTAGTAGGCCAGCAAGATACCTCCATGTGTTAAAGTGCTTGCCTCGCCTGAGTTTGGTCCCCAGCATTTGTGGAAAGGGAGAGTCACAGATTGTCTTGAGACTTCCCCTCTCTCTCTCTCTCTCTCTCTCTCTCTCTCTCTCTCTCACACACACACACACACACACACACACACACACACACACACACACACACTCTCACACACACACACACACAGCCCCCTCCCAACAATACATAAGTAAATACATGAAAACATTTAAAGAATTATTTGACTGATAGTGCAGTTTGCTGAGTGTTTGCATCTTGCATCTTGTCACCTTTGTTTTTGCTTGTTTCTGTTCCCTGTGGTCACTCAGTCTTTGGTGTGATCAAGGTACCTTTAAATAGATGCTGCATTTCTCTCTACGGTGGCTTCTGTGTGGACGCTCAGGGTAGAAGTTGGGTTGCTTGAAGTTCAAGTAAGAAGTTAGTATGAACTTGTTCTATAGGGGGCAGTGATGACAGCCAAGCTCTTGTGGGCAGAGCACTTGTAGTCTGAGTTCTTTCTACCCTGTTAATGAGCGTGGGCTTGATTGTTGTTAGCTACATTTAACATCGAGTTAGAACCTCGTTAGTCTCGAGTCAGCCCTCAACATTCCTGGCCTTGGATTTATCTAAATGAGTCTATAATAAAAGGCCATAGAAACTTGGGAGGTACTGTACACCTGCAATCCTAGCACTCCAGAGACAGGAGAATTGAGAGTTCGTCATCCTCAGCTGCATAAGAAATTGGAAGCCAGCTTGTCTCAAAGAAGGAAAACAAAAATCATAAATTAAAACTTGATGGCTGAGCAGTGGTGGCACACACCTTTAATCCCAGCACTCAGGAGGCAGAGCAGGAGGGTCTTTGTGGGCTCAAGGCCAGCCTGGTCTACAGAGTGAGTTCCAAGACACCTATAGCTGTTACACAGAGAAACATTGTCTCCAAAAACCAACCAACGAACCAAACAGGCAAACTAGAGCTTGGGGCAGTTAATAACCTGTACTGCTGTTGCAGAAAACCTAGGTTGTTTCCCAGCACCCACATCATACAGCTCACCATTGCCTATGACTTCAGATCCAGAAGGAATGAATGAATACCTCTGGCTTTCAAGGACACCAGCACAAATCATGTACTCATACACAAACACATACATACACATAATTTAAAATTAATGTTTTAAGCTTTTAGAACTCATGTATGTAGGTATGTGCATTTTTATGGTGTGTGCATTTTCAAGTTATGTCATGTACATGACAATTGGTACAGCTGGAGGCATCATATTAAGCAAATTAGCCAGCCTAGAAAGAAAAAAAACTGATGTTTTCTCCTCATCTGTAGTTCATGGATTTTATACAGCCGTGTGAAATGTGCACATGTGTCAAGTGGGAATTTGTAACACGGGGAGAACATGGAAAGGAAGAGTGGCAGCGCACGGGGTGGGCTTAGCATGCCGCATGCCCTGCATGCCCCTTCTGAGCTGGCCCAGTTCCCCACCCTGCCTTTCTCTGAGAGCGTTCCTCCAGGGCATGAAGGAGCTTGTGTTTACTGGTCTGTGGAGACCTTTCCTGGGCACGTCTACTGTGGTCAGTGTAGGACAGTCTTCAGTATTCTCCAATCACAGTCTCAGGGCACACGCTTTTCAGCTGTGACCTGAGGAAGCGGAGTCTTGGTAGGAAAGAGTCAAAGTTGTAACAAGGACTTCCAGGTGCAGTCTTGTGCTCTGTGTCCTTCCTACCGGCCTCGGGCTACCAAGGAAGTACTTGTGTAAACCAGCTCTAGCTCAGCTCTCTTGTCTTGGAGACTACGTTTTTGGTTTTTTCACCTGAATTTGCTCAGTAATTGGTATGATTGATGGAAGTAATCTTTTTTTTTTTTTGCCATGTTAGTCTTGGTAAATGCAGCTCTTAACATACAGTTAGTGCACTTTGTGTATGTTCTTTCCATTAAATATTTGATAGTCCTGCTTGGTAATAGTAAAATTATATAAAATATAAAGAACAATAGTAAAAATAATAAATTGCTTGATCCTTATGAAGGGATGATATTTTGATACCCTCTTACCATGGTCTGACTAGGACTGCTGAGGACTGCTGCTAGTTTGTGCGCGCGCACGCGCGCACACACACACACACACACACACACACACACTACCTTTGTGGAAAGAAAATCCACCCATCTCTTCAGTTGAGTGCACCATTCACTAGAACATGATTCTGCTTAACAAATTGAACTCACTGTAAAAATGAATCCATGGCGGGGAGGGGGTAGGTTGTCCTTACCGTCTGTCTTAGCCAGGTGTCCTTGTTGAGAAAACAAGAGGACATAGCAGTGACGGCAGACTTTTTCTGTAAATGTTCAAATAGTAAATATTTGGAGCTTTGTGAGCTGTATGGTGTCTGTCACAAATACTCAGTGGTTGCAGTGCTGAAGTGGCAGTCTGGACAGCACATAAAGGACTGAGCCTGTCTTGTCTGTTGGAATGCAACAATTACCTGTGGTCTGCTGAGTTCCTGAACCGCGGTGACCCATCCCATAGCTCTTTATTCCCCCTAAACTCCATTCTGCTGCTTTGTGTCCTGTGTCCTCACAAGACTGCAGCCCTCCTAAGTGCTCTTACTCACTTTTTGTACTTTGCACATAAATGATGGATTTGTCTCAACCTTCCTAGTGCTGGGATTAAAGGTGTATGATCAAAAAAAAAAAAAAAAAAAAGAAAGAAAGAAAGAAAAAGAAAAAGTGTGTGATTCCCAAGTGCTAGAATTGAAGGTGTGAGACACCACGGCCTGACCTCTGTGACTAACTCTGTGGCTGGCTCTGTCCTCTGATCTTCAGGCAAGCTTTATCTCCTAGATTACAAACACAACACCACAGGAAAATGTTTATCTAAGAGGTGGCTCACCAGGTAAGGTGCTTCCTGTCATGCCCAGCCTTTTGTTTAGTCATTAAAATTTATGTTTAGACTTGATGTGTCTTGAGTGTTTTCCTCACTTGTATGTCTGTGCTTTGTGAGTGTGCTTTGTGCCTTTGGAGGGCAGAAGATGCTGGGTCCCCTGGAACTAGAATTACAGATGCTGCTATGTGGGTATCTGGGAATCAGACTTGGGGCCTCTGGTAAATTCTGTCTCCGGGACATACATAGTACAAGGAGAAAAACCAACTCCTGCATGTTGTCCTCTGACCTTCATGCCAGACTGTGGCGCATGCACTCCCACACATATATACACATACATACACACAAAATGAATAAATCTACTAAAAAATGTTGTGTCAATGCCTGTATTGTTTGGAGTAACTTAACCACCAGAAAAGCCCCACTGCAGACCCTAAAAAACTCACTGTGGTCATGTGAACCCAGTAGCAAGCACCTCACAGTACTAGTAATCATAGTGTTATTCAGCGGGCATGCAACTTTGTTTTTAAGGCCAATTGCACCCTAGAATGAATGTTCTTGATGAAGCAGTAAAGATGCCTTAATTAAGTCTCAATCCTTGCACACACATTTTAACAAGAAAGTGGGAAGTTCCCACAAGCATCTGTGCACAAGACAGTGTGTCATTGCTCATCTTTAGCAAAGTACCTGTGCAGTTGTATGACAATGCTAGCTGGGGGAGACATCATCTGTTCTTTTGGGGAGGATGCCATTTTTACTTGTAAGAATATGGTGGACAGATTAGACTTTGTCAGGCTTACATGTTGTTAGTTCTTCAAAGCAAAATAAGCCTTGAGCTTTGAGCTTTCAAATAGAAATTCGAAATTTGGGGGATTTTTATCTACTGGCACAAACTTGAGGAATGGCATTAACATGGGAATGTTCAAATATTGTGTAAGGAAAACTTTGAGAAGAGCTGTATGAATTAGTGTACCAGCAGGTTACATATTGCTTACATCATGTTACAAAACCTTCCATGAATAAAAAGATCACCCAGAGTACAAAATAGGCCATCCAGTTTAGATGTAATGTATTCTTGTCATTGTGGTTACTCTGTAGACGGGGTTTCAAATCTCACCTTTAAGAAAATTACTCTAGTTAAGTGTGGTGACTCATACCTGCAATCCCAGAGGCTGAGGCAGGAGGATTGTGATTTCAAGGCTATCCTAAAGTGGATAGTGAGACCCTGTCTTTAAAAAAAAAAAAAATGTAAAACAACAAATTACTCCATGAACATCAGAGGAACCCCCCCCCCCCTTATTTGAAAAGGCTGTTTAAACGTCGTCTTCTGCAGCTGCATGAAGAGTTTGGGCGGGGTTTCCCCATAGAGTTCAAGCCTGGCAACGTGTGGCAGTAGGTGATGTGTAGAAGAAGCACACAGAGTCAAGCTGTGTCTTACATGTAAAAGAAGGTCCTTTTCAGTTTTGTGGTGTTCATTATTTTTCCCTTTAAGGTGTTATTTATTTTCACAGACAGTAATTTCATTTTAAGTAAATTAATGAGTATTTTAAACTTCTCAATTTATTTGTTGTTGTTGTTGTTGTTTTGTTTTGAGATGGTATCAGGTAGTCTAGGTTGGTCCTGAACTTCTGCCTCCACCTCTCAAGTGCTCTAATTACCAGTTTATATAATCAGGTTACTCAATTTCTAATATAGTAAATACCATAAACTACAACTTGCCCAAATAAAAGCTTAACTCAGGAGTCCCGGGTTTAGGAGTGTAAACGGTCACACAGCCAAAGTGTTGAGCTTGCTGGTCTGAGGCAGCGTGTCTTCAGAGTTGGGATGGGGTGACTAGCTTTGTTGATGGACGAGAATGCGTTCATTGTACTGCTGCAGGACTGATGCGTGGGACACGTTATTCAATAGTGCTCTCTGTGTCTTTTGACAGGGCTTGTAGTGTTAGGGACACGCGCTGGTAGAGCAGCTCGGAATAGATTCTACCCGCCCGAGTTCCTACAGCCAGCATGATTCTGATGTTCTTAGGACACACAGCAACATCTTGGATATTAGAGGACTTCTTGGCTTTGTCTATTAAAGTAAAGGCCTGGTGGGATATGGTTAGAGAATCCATGCTTTTCATACTGACATGCAAATGTTTCAGCTCAGCACCCGATGTGCATCAAGAAATCACTGGCCAAGTTTTCCCATCTGTGTAAAGTACAGTAGGCTGACCTGATTTAGGCATGTTTCAAATGTATGTATTTAGTTTCTTGTTGTATTTCATAAGAATTTGTTTATTTCAGAAAACAGCATAGTTCTGTCTTTAATGTGCATTCAACGTCTTTGGGAACAGACACACTAAAGGGCCCAAGGTTGAACACATTTCCAGGAATGCTCTGACAGAGCTTGAGATGGAGGGCAGGAAGAGGCTGTAGAGTAAGGTTGCTGGGCAGAATTGCCTAGAATTCCCCAAACACACACCCATTTTCTTGACAGAGCTACCTACCTTCCCCCCCTTCTTTCTGCCTGCTTGAGTCATTATTATCTTTTAAATAATAACATTATGCCTCAAAAAAGCAAGAATACAAAAGCTAAGTCATCACCACAAACCACCATCGGAAAGCAAGCCCCGAGGAGAGCTCTTTGTTGTATCTCTAGTCAGCGAAGAGAACAATTTGAAATTGCTTTTCAAAATACCTTCTACAAAAATCATACAAGCAGCTGCCTAACCTCATTTTTAACCGAATTTTAAATTGTAACTGAATCAGAAAGTGCAAATGGAAAGCATTCTAGCATAGCGGTTTTCAAACATGGTGACCTTGGTAGAGCTGGAGGAAACAGAAATTTGAATCCATTCTTGGTGTGAGTGCAGAACGGTATACTGTGTGTAGAGGCAGTTTGGTAAGGTATGTCACATGGCGAAGGCAGTTTCATTTCCCTGCTCGAATCTTAGGAACTTTGCACATATACATCGTCTCACAATGCAACCTGAGTACAACTTTCAAGAGTCTTTTTTTGGTTTTGGTTTTTCGAGACAGGGTTTCTCTGTGTAGCTTTGCGCCTTTCCTGGAACTCACTTTGGAGACCAGGCTGGCCTCAAACTCACAGACTGGCCTCGAACTCACAGAGATCCGCCTGCCTCTGCCTCCCGAGTGCTGGGATTAAAGGCGTGCTCCACCATTGCCTGGCTCAAGAGTCTTTAATACAGAATAGTTTAGCTCTAACAGAATTTTTATAATTTTATTTATTTTTATGTGTATAAGTGTTTTGTCTAGTTGTATGTATGTACACAGCATGTGTGCCTGCAGAGGCCAGAAGATGTCGGGTTCCCTGGACCTGCTGCCACCCTTGGGTGCGGGGAACCCCACCCAGCTCCTCTGAAAGCAAATCAGATACTCTAGGGTGCTGAGCCATCGCTTCATCAGCTGGAGCAGAATTGGAAACAGTTGTAGTTTGTGTCCATAAGGGATGGGGCTTGGAGAACAACCAGGATTGGAGAGGTGGATTGGCACTTCAGAGCACAGACTGTTCTTTCAAGGGTCCTGGGTTTGATTCCCACCATCAGTTTGCCAGCTGAGCTGTCTTGCCAGCCCTCATACTTTTAATTATAATCAAAGACTTTGCCTTGGGTTTTGCCAGAGTAGGGGAGTGTGGCTCTGTTAGTAGAGTGCTTGTCTGGCATGTTCAGTATCCTGGGTTCAATCCCCAACAAGAAAGGAGAGAGAACCAGCAGTAATAAAATTAGACTTTTTCTTTTTGAAATTGTGAGTCTGTGGATGCGGGTAGTCAGAGGACAATGTGTAGGAGTAGGGTCTCTCCTTCCACCCTGGGGGACTGAGGGATTGAACTCATGCCATCAGGCTTGGCTGCAGACACCTTTACTGCCACATCATCTTCTCAGCCACGACTCTAAAGCAAACAAAAAATATTGTATTATTGAAATTTTCAAACATATGCAAAAACTAGAAGACTATAGTCTGTACTGGTTATTCTAACTTAAGTATTCCCCCTGGGTTTGTTGTTGTTATTGTTTTGGTTCTGGTCTATCTTACCTTTTTTTCTTTCTTGAAGCATTTGATATTTTAAAAATGGATATTTGGGGCCTGGAGAGATGGCTCAGAGGTTAAGAGCACTGACTGCTCTTCCAGAGGTCCTAAGTTCAATTCCCAGCACCCACATGGTGGCTCACAACCATCTGTAATGAGATCTGGCGCCCTCTTCTGTGTACATAATAAACAAATCAATCTTTTTAAAAAATGGATATTTTACTTATCAAAGGGTAGACTTAGGTCTGTTAACTTCTCATTTAATCTGGGAGCCCCATTGATGACAGTTCAGGT
Source organism: Onychomys torridus (assembly GCF_903995425.1). Taxonomy (NCBI): domain Eukaryota; kingdom Metazoa; phylum Chordata; class Mammalia; order Rodentia; family Cricetidae; genus Onychomys; species Onychomys torridus. Next base: position 37,924,436 of record NC_050464.1, on the reverse strand, counting down.
AGGCAGGAGGGTCTACATGAGGAGTTCCAAGGCAGCCAGGGATATACAGACTTTCTCTCAAAAACAAACTATCTTTGAGACAACTTTCTAACCCAAGCTGGCATTGAACTCTCTAGATAACTAAATTTGACCTTAAACTTCTGGTCTTCCTGCCTACTTCCCAAGTGCTGGGATCACAGGCATTAGTCATCTGGTTTAAATAAGGCGTTTCCAAAAGCAAGACAATAAAAATTGTTTTTTGATTGGTTAAAGTAGAAATTCCCAGTTACACATTAGTTGGCAGTTTCTGATTGGGTAATGTGCTATCAGGTTTTGATTTACTTAAGGTTGGAGTCATATAAGCTTTGTGAACTTCCAACTAAATTTTGTTTGTTTTAAACCCATAAGTACTTGAACTACCTGTAATAGCTCCTGTTCAGAAACTGGCTGCAGGGCTGGCCAGACGGCTCAGTAGGTAAAGGCACTGGCCGCTGTAAGCAGTAACCAGAGTTGATCCCCAGAACCCACATAATGGAGGGGAAAATTGAATTCTGAGGGTCTCACATACCTGTGTATGCACTCACACACAAAAGTAAATAAATAAATGTAATGATAATTTCTAAAGGTAGACTGACTGTGAACCTCAGTGTCTTAACATGAAGTTTTATTGTATGTCTTTAAAAAAAAAAAATGGGGGCATGGCATTGTGAGCATCTCCTGTAGGTCAGACTTTACTTTGTAGCCAAGGATGGTCTTGGACTCCTGGTCCTCAAACTCCCAAATCTGAAGTGAATGCTGGGATTGCGGGTGTGCACCACCTCACCCTACTAAAGATCCGAGGACACAGAACCATTCCCTCCTCATTAGTAAGTACAGCCAGCACACAGAAAGGGCGGAGTGTCTCCCATCTCTATAAAAGTGTGGGGTTTTTTTTGTTTTTGTTTTTATTAAAGTTACTGGCACACATCACAGCACAATAGAGGTCAGAGGACAGCTCTCAGGAATTGATGCTCTTCTGTTTCCTTTTTGGATCAGGAACTCAGTGAATGTAAATCCTCATTGCGCGCGCACGCACGCACACACACACACACACAGAGAGAGAGAGATGGCTCAGAGGTTAAGAACATTTAATGGTCTTCCAGAGGACCCAGGTTCTAATCCCACACTCACATGGTATCACACAACCATATATGACTCCAGCTTTAGGGAATTGACAACTCTTCTGCCCTCTGTGGGCACTTCACTTGGATTTCTTGCCAGTCCTATTTGATGCTCACCACGCGGTGAGCGCACTCATTGCTGAGGTTGCCACTCCCTGTGACACAGACAGCATTGAGTGACTGCTACAGAGTGCTGCTGTTACCCCAGTTCACAGATGGAAAAGACGACATCTAAAGAGGTTTAAAGCTCAGCACAGTCTTCATTAACGCCTCTGCTGTCCTCGGTTCCTTCTTTCTCCATTTTGATTTTCTTTCCAGTGGAGCCTCCTAGCTGATGTTCACATTTGGAGGGTTCTCAAGCCACCACCATCTCTGGCCTCTTCCCACTCACCCACACCTGAGATCTCACTTAGGAGGAAGCCAGTAAGCCCCCAGCATAGAGCAGCCACAGGGCTCTGCACCTTACACCTCGCTGCCAGTGTGCTTAGAACTCCACTCTGACTCTCCCTCCTGTGGTCCGCATGTTACCCACACATGCAGTGTCTGTTCTTTCTCCTCTGCAGCACTGCCCACAGCTACATTCACTTAGGGGTGGGGGTCCTCATTCCTTTAGAAAAGGCAGGGAGGCAAGGGCCAAGGGAAGGGTCCAAAGGACCATTTATTTTCATATCCTCAAGTGGCTCATTCTCAGAATACTCTGGCACATAAACAGCATTAAATATTGTCAGAATTAGTGGGCTGGGGATGTTGTTGAGTGAAAGAGTACTTGTTTCAAATGCTCACAATGTACTGAGTTTAGTCCCCAACACAACAGAATCTTTAACTGGTGGTGCACATCTTTAGTCCCAGCACTTGGGAGGCTGAGGCAGGAGGATCTCTGAGTTTGATGCCAGCCTGGTCTACAGAGTGAGTTCCAGGACAGTCAGAGCTACATAGACTTTTTTTTTTTTTTGCTGAATTTAAAAATAATAATAATAATAATAATAATTAATAATAATAAAGATACTTGTTTTGCTCAGGACTGGGTAGTGTGAATGGTGAGTTCCTGGAGATGCTGGAAAACAAGATTTGGGGTAGTTGAACATGGGAGCTAAGGCACTGGCAGTGGGACTGGTGGAGGTGGTGGAGGATGTGGAATTGTAGGGCTGCCTTTGTACATCCAGGCTGTAAGAGAAGCTGCCGTCAGAAAGATGTCAGTTTCTGTAGGCAATCAGGAATAAAGTAAAAAATAGTAACTAGTTTTAGACCCTCCATGCCACACCCAGATGGCAATAACCAGTAGACATTAGGAAACAAGACAAGGAATCGGGGAGAGATGTGTTCTCCACTTCATCATTAATTCAAACCAATAAAGGGCTATTGGTTATTCTCTATACACTCATGAAACTTTAAGCATCGAGATTTTTTTCCATTGGAATAGTTTAAGTTGGTAGTGGATGTTACAAATGGATTATATATGTAATCATACGGAGATGAAGTTTTTACACCATTATCTTTTAACATCCTAGAAATGTTAGCTTAACAGCATTATGAAACTGTCAGTGTATCCCCTGTGGTAAGCAACCATGTCTCGTTTTAATGATGTTATTTTGCTGATGCTAACTTACATCTCACTTAAAGACCGGGACTGTGAGCTCCTCAGCACCTACTGCATGTCAGTTAATGTTTTTCCTCTTATCTCTCTAGGGCCTATTCCCTGGTGGATTCCAGTCAAGTGTCGACATTTCTGATATCCATTCTTCTTATAGTCTATGGTAGTTTCAGGTAAGACATTCTCATGGGGTTATATTTAGTTGCAGGTAGGGGAAACATTGCTCTGTGGAGAGAAATGGGTTTTGTGAGGACTTGAGTTTCAGTGGGTAATTCTAATATCCGTTCTTCAGTTGACTGCTGTTAAACAGTCAGGTTGAACATGTTAAACATGTCTTGTTTTTGCTTATGACTTTAGCATATTAATGCAAATATGTAAAAACTAATTGTTTAAAATTAGGTCTGCAGATAGTGGCTCATTGAAGAGCAGAGCTTGTTGGGAAGTCTGAGGAGAGCTGACAGGGACTCTGGTGTCACAGGGATCAAAAATTTAGACAGACAACTCAAAATCCAAAAATAAAAAATACATGCTACAAAACGAATGATAACTAGTAACTGTTCTGTTTGGGTTTTTCTCCAAATCAGAGTGTAGTCAAAAGCCTTTAATAGACAGGGAAGGATCAAGTAAACCAAAATACAGCTGTGCTCAGGAGCTAGTGAAGCTCTCTCCTTGTCCTGAAGACTGTTTCATGACGAGCATCTTTACAGAAATTAATTTTTCCTTACTACAAAAGCATTGACATAGGTTAATCCCTACAAATTGCTAATCATAGACTTTTTTTTACCCTCAGAAACCATGTCATGTAACTCACCGTTACCAGAGTTGAGTGTGGTAACATTACCAATCTTCTCCCTGTTGCCATGGGAGTGCTGAGACTGGACCCTGAGGACTCCATACCCATCCTAGCACACAGCTGTATGACTAGGAAGAAAAGCTAAAGAAGCCAGACAGATGCCCCTTCTCAGAAGCTGCAGTTGAAGGACTAGAGTGGTGTGTAACAGACCGCTGTGTGGCTGGCTGCACAAGTCAGAGTGAAGCCTGTGGGCTGGGAAGAGGGCTCAGCAGCCAGGAGTGCTCCCTGCTTGACACTCCACACGATCCTTTGCTTTCTAATCTAGCTACAGGGGGTCCAACACCCTCTTCTGGCCTCTGAGGGCACCAGCACAGTGTGGCATACACTCCAAAAGACACAACCCACACATACACACAAAATCTAAAAGTGAAAGTAAAGGCTGCTTGGGAAATCTTAAGTTAAGAACTTGAAACAGCTTGAACGGTAAATACGTCAGCAGAAGGATTTTGAACTATCTACCATATCTGGATTCTGAGAAGTACTTTGTAAAATCACAGACTTGCAGTCCTATATTACAGTCATTGTAGAAGAAAGATGTATTACTAATACATACACTGACTAAAGTCTTAATCACAAAGTTGTCTCCAGAAAGCCCTAGGTTCTTTTGCTGGGTCCTTGGCTCTTTTGTTTGTTGTTGGTGTTGGTGGGGTTTTGTCAACACAGGCTAGAATCCTCTGGGAAAGAGTGAACCTCTGTTAGAAGACTCCTCTATCAGATTGGTCTGTAGGCAAGTGGGGGTACCCATATTCCTGATTAATGATTAATGTGGGAGGGTCCAGCCTTCCAGGCCAGTGTCACCCCAGACAGATGGTCCGGGCAGTCCTGGGTTGTGTCAGAAAACAGCTGGAAAAGCCATGGAGAGCAAGCCAGTGAGCATTGTTCCTCTGTGGTTCTGCTTCAGCTCCTGCCTCAGAGTTCCTGCCCATTCAACCTTAGTGATGGACTGTGATCAGGGTGTGTCAGCCAAGTAAACCCTTTCCTTTCCTGAGTCACTTTTGGGTGTGATGTTTTTCCAACAAAGTAAAATAGGACACAATTTTTATTTGCATTGTGTTTACTTCAAGACAGAGTCTCTCTATATAGCCCTGACTGTCCTGGAACTAACTTTCTAGACCAGGCTGGCCTCAACTCTACCTGCCTTGGACTCCTTGAGTCCTGAGATTAAAGACATGTGTCAACACGCCCAGCTGAGGACACAGTTTTTTGTTTGTTTGGTTGGTTTTTTTGAGACAGGGTTTTTCTGTGTAGCCCTGGCTGTCCTGGAACTCTCTCTACAGCCAGGCTGGCCTTGAACTCCCAGAAATCCACCTACTTCTGTCCCCTAAGTGCTGGGATTAAAGGTGTGTGCCGCCACCGCCACCGCCACCACCACCACCACCACCACCACCACCACCACCACCACCCAGCTAGGACACAATTCTTTTTCTTTCTTTCTTTCTTTCTTTCTTTCTTTCTTTCTTTCTTTCTTTCTTTCTTTCCTTTCTTTCCTTCCTTTCCTTTCTCTCTCTCTCTCTCTCTCTCTCTCTCTCTCTCTCTCTCTCTCTCTCTCTTTCTTTCTTTCTTTCTCTCTTATGTACACAGAAGAGGGTACCAGATCTCATTACAGATGGCTGTGAGCCACCATGTGGTTGCTGGGAATTGAACTCAGGACCTCTGGAAGAACAGTCAGTGCTCTTAACCTCTGAGCCATCTCTCCAACCTCTAGGACACAATTCTTTAACCCCTTCTAAGAAGCCAGAGCAATTTAGAACCTTACCAAAGTGATCAATATTATCAATATATTGTATTTCTACCCCTAATATTTTATCTTTTTTTGTCACTGATACAATGTATCAACATTTTTAAGAGACTTTATAATTTCTTAAAGATTTATTTATGTATGTATGTATGTATGTATGTATGTATGTATGTATGTATTACGTATACAGCATGTATGACTACAGGCCATAAGAGGGCGCCAGATCTCATTACAGATGGTTGCGAGCCACCATGTGGGCGCTGGGAACTGAACTCAGGACCTCTGGAAGAGCAGTCAGTGCTCTTAACCTCTGAGCCATCTCTCCATCCCGAGACTTTACAATTTAAAACAAAAAGAGCCATCTTTATAGTTACAGCTCACATCACTTTCATTAGTAGAAATGACCTTTTTGTTCGTACATGTGGTGATATATTGTGTACCCTAATAAACTTGCCTGAGGATCAGAGGACAGAGCCAGCCATAGAGTAGACATAGAGGTCAGGCAGTGGTGGCACACACCTTTAATCCCAACACTTGAGATCTCATGCCTTTGCTTGGGAAGCACACACGCCTTTAATCCCAGGAAGTAATACGGCAGGACAGAGAAAGGAATATAAGGCGTGAGGAAACAGGAACTCACTCTCTTTAGACTGAGGATTTTGTAGAGGTAAGAACTAGTGGCTGGCTGTTCTGCTTTTCTGATATCTGGCAAGTTTATTAGGGTACACAATATATCACCACACACATACACACACACACACACACACACACACACACACACACACACAGTTGTGTACATTTAGAAAGTTAGGGTCCTTTATATACTGATTGTTTCTATACAACACCCCAAGTGTTTTCTGTAGTTATATATTAGTATTTAGTAATATAATATTTCTTCGGGCTACTTGGGCTCTGGTTTTGTAGGACATGTGAGTTGTTAACTTTTTTTTATAAAATTTTTTCTCCTTTGGTTGAAGTCTTTTTTTTTTTTTGAGCTGAAGACTGAACCACAGGCCTTGGGCTTGCTAGGCAAGCGCTCTACCACTGAGCTAAATCCCCACACCCTGAAGTCTGTTATTAAGATGAACATTTAGAGCACTTGTGACACCACCCTGGAAATCCAAGGCAGGTCCCTGGAACCCCGTGTAAAAGGAAGGAGAGCACCAACTGTGCATAGTTGACCTCTGACCTCCATATGCACCATAGCACACATGCCCACATCTATATCATGACTGCATATTCCCTCTCTCTGAAATAAATTTGTTTTAAAGATAAATATTTAAAAGTTGAATTACTTAATCAGAGAGTATGAACTGTCTCTTCCTACTACATGCTGCCGTATTATTTCCAGAAAACTGTACCAGTTTAGGAGTGGGCAGATCTTGACATTATAACAGAATTGTATAGGTTTCAAGGGTCTCTTTGGTGAACCCCCTGGTTTACAGAGAGAAGACTGGAGCACTACTTGTGTACCTGGGAGATCATAAGAGGGAATCAGAACTCCTTGAAGTGGAGTTACAGATAGATGTGAGCCACCACATGGGTGCTGAGACTTGAACTTGGGTTCTGTGCAAGAGCAACAAGTGCTTTTTTAACATCTGAGGTATCTCTCTCCAGTCCATTTTGTTTCTTTGTGAGACAGGATCTCACTATGCTGTGCCCTGACTGGCTTGGAATTTGCTGTATGGACCAGACTGCCCTTGAACTTACAGAGTCCCAACTTCCCAATCCATAGTAATGCTAACCTGCTCTGGACACCCCAGCCATGGTATCTTAGGATGTGGCATCTACATCATACCCTGTTTGTATGTTTCACTCCTTTGTGTTTCTGAGCAGCCTCTCTGGCTGTCTGGGCTGCTGCTATGCTGGCTGTTATGAGTCAATGATGCTGTGGATGCTCATGTACAAGTATTGGTGCGAGCGCATGTTCTCATTCCTCTGCAGGAGCAGAAATACTAGATGCTATGTTAATTCTTTGATCTGACATTCTAAGAATTGCTACTGTTTTCCAAGACATCTGCATGTACCACTTTATGCTCTCACCAGCATTGTGTGAATTTCACATTCTCACCAACTGTTCTCTTTTGAATGTTTATTTTTACTAGCATGTATTAATTACATATCAGAGACTTCCACTATGATTTCCATACCTGTATATCAATATTTTCCCTTAGTCACATACAAGGATATTCCTCTCTTATTCCCTCCTTTTGGCTCCATTATTCTTCCCCAATAGTCCTTTTCTGCTTCCATGTTTTTATTTATGTTATTACTGTTCAATCTACACTTGGCATGTAAAAGTAAATGTCAGGTTAATTATGCTTAATATGATGAATTCTACTTTTTCCTATTTTCCTGCACATTATAATTTCATCTCCTTTATGGCTAAAGAAAGTGTATGTGTGTGTATACACACGTGTATACACATTTTAAACATCCATTGGTCCATTAAGGAACGTCTAAGAAAATGCCTGTTGCCACACATTGGTGTGCAGGCGTCTCTGTTGTGATCTGACTTAGATTCCTTTGAGTCTGTAACTAGAAATGCAACAGCAGGATCATACTGCAGTTATGTTTATTTTTAAGACCCTGTGTCCTGATTTCCATGGTATTTGGACTAATTTACACTCCCACCACCTGGGTGTACACAGTGTCCCCTTCCACCTGTGTCCCGACACCGACATTCGGCTCACGTGTGTTGTCTGTCTGTTGATGGAACCTCGGCATCACTTCAGGAATGGCCACCGTCCTCATCTTCATTCTCTACCCTGTGGGTATAAAGTGGTACCTCATTATGGCTTTGGTTTGCATTTCCTTAGTGACGTACTGTGTCCAGTGCCTTTTCATGTGTTGTTTTACCCCCCGGCTCTGGTCAAGTCCAGGGCCGTGAGTGTGCCATCCTTACTCTGACTGAGTCCCTCTCCCCGGTTTTTTCTTCCTAGTGTTCGATTGAAGAGTTCCTTATGTACCGTGAAGATGTCTTTACTAGATGAGTGCTTGCAAAGCATTTTCTCTTTCTTCCGGTCTCTGGGTTTGTCTTCTCACTTTCTATACATTGGTAATTTTGTATTTCCTGGTGGACTGACCTTTGTAAAATATCCCTCTATACCAGTGGTTCTCAACTTGTGGGTCGAGACTCCTTTGACAGACCTCTGTATCCAAAAATGTTTACATTATGACTCCTAACAATAGCAGAATTACCATAATGGAGTAGCAACAAAAATAATTGTATTGTTGGGGGTCACAGCACCATGAGGAACTGTATTAAAGGGTCGCAGCACAAGAAGGTTGAGAACACTGTCTCTACCTTCCTAATAGTTTTTGTATTAATATCTTACTGAGTCTGATGTTAGTATACCCACTCAAAGTCTTTAATTTTTTTTCCAATTTTCAAGGATTTGTTAAATATATATCAGAATCAAGCTGCAGTGACAGATTTAAACATGAGTCTCAAGAATCCCAAGATTCTTTTTTTTAAACATTTATTTATGTACACACCAAGTACATCATTTCATAGCTCTCTACCTTGGAGGCGTTCAAATAAATAAATATTTGTTAAATGGCTCATAATACTTTTTAATATAAACATTTTGGGAAATATTTCAGCCAAAATTGAGGGTGCACAGCCAATAGTAGGAGTTGTGGTCCAGAGCACAGGTTTACTCTTGAGGATTGCCTGAAGTTGTCATACCATCTGCTGCTGATTCTCAACTTTCCCTGACCATTGAGCTCTTAAACACTGGGGATCCAGGTGTGTACTGTTGCCAGTTGAATACAAACTTCATTGTCTTACCTGCTCACAGCACCTTATCAGACCTGAGGCACATAGTGTAGGCTTTCCACAGCAGGCTTGCCTCAGAAAATCCTTAGAGGCTGAAGAATGAGTTGATTTCCAAGAGTAGATAGAGTGAGGGTATAGCTCAGTGTAAAACATTGACCTGCCTGCCATGTTAACTCTGGTTTTGAGCTGCAGCAGCACAAATTATGAAATTTTTGGTGTGTGTCTGTGGTGCCTGTACATGTTATGTGGCTATGTGCATGCATGTGTGGGTGTGCATTACAGTGGATTCTTCAACAGCACTCCACCTTATTTTTTGAGGTCGCATCCTTACTGAACCTGGGACTCATCAATTCAAGTAGGCTGAGTAGCAGTAAGCACTAGGAATCCACCTGTCTGCAGCCCCAGCAATGGGGTTATAGTTGCCCTACTGCACCTGGCCTCTACTCAGTTCCTTAGGGTCTGAACTCAGGTTCTTATGCTTGTGTGGTTTACTGACTGAGGTGATTGTCTTTCCAACCCTAATTAATTAAAATAAAATTCTATCCTTTCTTAGGAATGAATTTTTTTTTTCAAGACAGGGTTTCCCTGTGTAGCTTTGAGCCTTTTTCCTGGAACTCACTTGGTAGCCCAGGCTGGCCTCGAACTCACAGAGATCCCTCTGCCTCTGCCTCTGCCTCCCAAGTGCTGAGATTAAAGGTATGCACCACCAACGCCCGGCAAATTCTTACCTTTCAACAAAGAAAAAATGTAACTAGATCTCTACCTCAACCTCAATAAAGTCTTGCTAAGACATTCAGTGTGTTAAACTGCTTCCTGTTTTAGTGTTATGATAAACTCTTGTCATGACCAAGATATATCTGACACTAATTAATTAGCTGGCCTTTGGATTTCACTCAGTTTGGGATTAAGCCTTAGCATCATGTCAAAGGTTGCTGACCTGACACTTGTCTGCAGTAAGGCGGGACATATGCAGCTCATCCAAACTAGAGGTCAGAGAAACCGCAGTAGCTAATTTCTAACGAGGACTGTGGCGATAGGAGAGCTATCCTTAGCACCCTAGTGCATGGCAGACTGTAAAGTGTGTTAGTCCTACTTTAAAGAGGAGGAAGTGAATGAATGGGGAGGTGGCTCGGTGTGAGAAAGCGGAAGAGTCTGTGTTCGTATCTCGAGCACACGTGGCAGTGGGTGCCTGTAACCCTAGCTTTTGGGGATGGACACAGCTTAGCCCAAACAGCCATGTTCAGTCACTGACCATCTCAAAAACAGGTGGAGTGTGATGGAGGAGGATGCCAGAAGTCTTCCTCTGTCCTCTGCATACAAAACACACACACACACACACACACACACACCACACACACACACACACACACACGGAGAGAGAGGAGAGAAGGAGAGAGTAAATACATACTAAATGTATTTATTCCTAGAGGATGTTGTTGTTGTTGTTATTTTGCATGTTTTGTATTGTAACTATCATTTAAGTTATTTGGGGGAGTGTAGGGGGCAGAAGTCTTGTTTGGGGGTAGCTAAAGGTCAGGCAGGGGACATGAAATGGAAACTCAGTAGCTCCAGTGCTGGAAATGGAAAGGCCAGCTGATTATGTCAGATAGATCCAGGGCTGCCTAACAAAGCCTCAGACTGGCTGGTTAGACAGCAAAGAGCTTTATTGAAGGTCTAGAAGCTGGAAGTCCAAGTTCTAAGATGCAAGCAGGGTAGGCTTCATCCTGACACACCTCCTTGCCTCATGGATTCCATCTTTACACATAGATGGTGCCTTCACACGTTCTCCTCTCCTGATTGCACAGATGCCTGGAAGGACCTCTGCCTCTCTTCTCCCTCTCCTTTGGCCACATCTGCCCATCATTTCCTTTGATACCATCCTAAGCCAAGGGTGGTGGTGCACATCTTCAGTCCTAGCACTTGGAGAGCAGAGGCAAGTGAATTTCTGTGAGTTCAAGACCAGCTTGCTAGTCCGGGCCTAACGCTGCACAGTGAGGCTCTGTCTAAGAGGGGTAGAAAAAGGAAACAGTCTTACCTGTTATTACCTCTTTTAAACTGTCTGCATACCTGCGTACAGTCAGGCACATGCTCAGGTCCTGTGGTTAAACTGCAGATAGGAATCCAGTGAGTGTACAGTTCAATCCAACATAGGTACTGTCCAAACCACAACACTCTGAATGATTTTGAAGTGGGGTACTTTAATCTTGATAGGAAAATATGACTAATTGCCTAGGATTTTGTAGTCCCCTGCTTACAGAGTTACTCTGAAAATCAAGAGAAATCTTCCTTGGGCAGTGTGACACACACCTTTAATCCTGTTGGGAAGCCTAATCAAGCTAATCTCTGTATCTCTGTGAGTTCTAGGACAGCCAGGGTTGTTATTCAGGGAACTCTGTCTCAGAAACGCATGTGAGAAAGAGATCGATCGATCAATCTTGGGCTGGAGAGTTGCAGTTCAGTGGTGGAGCCTTTGCAGGGCAAGAACTGAAGCCTTGAGTTCCATTCCCACCACTGAAGAAAGAACCATACTACACAGTGCCTGACCAGTGTGAGTCAGTTAAGTCAAGGACATGTTTGGTTACATAGTAAGTTCAATCCAGTCTCACACTGTCCCCCCACCCTGCTCACCCCCCAAAACCCCAGTTCTCCACTGTCATTATTTGGGCCCTCAGAATATTTCCAGCCACTTTATCAGACGACCATCCTCGGGCTAGAGAGATGGCTCAGGAGTTAAGAGCGCTGACTCTTCTTCTAGAGGACCTGAGTTCAGTTCCCAGCACCCACATGGCAGCTCACACCTGTCTGAAACTTCAGTTTCAGGGGACCCCCACACGGGTGGCAAAACACAAATGCACATAAAAATAAAATAAATATATTAAAAAAAGAAGACGATGACCATGCTCCTCTCTGATATGCATCCATAGTGGGCCATTTGGTCAAGAGACAGGATTTCTTTTCTGTGTAGCCCAACTGGCCTCAAACTTGCCATTCTCCCGTGTCTTCCTCTTGAATGATGACTGTGCACGTCAGTAATTGAATATTTGCCTCTTATAATTTGACCTACTACTACTTCCTATTCAGTTATAGTTGGTATAAAATAGAAATAAAAATACTGGTTTGGGTATTTTTTTAAGACAAGACCTCACTATATAACATTTTTGATCCAAACTTGCTGTCTGTCCTCTTGCCTCAGCATCCCAACTACTGAGATTTTGGGCATGGGCCATCATGTCCAGTTCCTTCTGTTGGTCATTTTCTTTCTTACTGTTTATATGTTTGTGGGTGAGTGATGTGTCTGTGGCAGTGTGCCCCAGCATGTGTGTGGAGGGACCACTCTGGAGCTGATTCTCCTTCCCTGTTTGTGGGGCCCGAGCTCATACCATCAGGCTTGCATAGCCAGCTCTTGACCTGCTAAGCTGTCTCGTGGCCCATGGTGATCATTTAAACACTGATTTCAGTAACCCAGATGTGCTCTTTGTGAAGCAAATAGCCAGGGTGCAACTTGAATGGAGTGTATAGTGATAACATTGTGGTGTGCTGGCATCATACTGTGTTGTTGTATAGCAATAATAAGATTGGGTCGGGGGACAGGGCTAGGGAATGAGGGTAATCATCTGTGAGGACAGAACAGACGGTTGAAGGCCTAGCCAAGCACTTTGATGTCTCTATAGAGTTAATAAGTTACTGAGTAAGTGAGAATAAAAGCCCATAATTCAGAGTACCCCAGAGCTCTAAGGCAGAAGTCCTCTGCACAGGCAGTATTTAAACAGCTGAGATCTGCTGTCAGCCGTGCAAGTATACTGAGCTGTTACTGGACCCCAGTCACAGGGGCCTGCCAAAGCCAGGCCCAGTGATCCTAACGCTTCCAAGCTTGAACAAATGTATTCAGCCCTCCACTTTGCTTCCCTAGATTTCTGTGTTGTACAGTGGTGACCCTAATGATCAGACAAAGGTTGATTTTGAGCAGGGTTGAGGCAAATGAGAAGGCCAAAGTCAAATACATAAGACCTGGTGAGAACGACCATCTCCATAGCACCTGCCTGGGCTGCTTTCGGCCTAGTCTCTACAGCAGGATCTGCCAACAAGACAGGAAGAGGTGTATTTGTTTGCTCAGTTGATTTGTTTGAGGTTGGGTTTTATTTTAAGATACTCTTTAAAAAGTACATGTATCTGTATGTGTATGTGTGTGGGCAAGGGCGTGTGAATACAGGTACCCAGCCAAGTCCAGAAGAAGGTATCTGATCCCTTGCAGTTGTAGGTACGGATGGTTACTAGCCACCCTCATCGGACACTAGAAACCAAACTCAAGTCCTCTGCGAGATCAGAGGACACACTTCTAACTGCTGAGTCATCTCCCAGTGCTTTGCTTTTTAATTTTTATTGTTTTTGATAAGGCCTCTAGGTAGTCCAGGCTATCCTCTAATTTGTAGCAATCTTCTGCCTCAGCCTCCGTGTACTGAGATCATAAGGCTGTGCTGCCATACCTATCTTCATGGTAGAGAGTTTAAGGGGGCAGGGTAAGTGGTACGGCACTTTGCTTCTTTGCAAGATCCGGTGTGTGTGTGTGTGTGTGTGTGAGAGAGAGAGAGAGAGAGAGAGAGAGAGAGAGAGAGAGAGAGAGAGAGAGCGCCTGTGAGTACAGATGCTTGAGGAGGACAGAATAGGGTAGGCTCTCTGGAGCTGGAGTTGCAGGTGGCCATGAGCTGCTGCTGAAGTACTGGGAAGTGAACACAGGTCCTCTACAAGAGCAGTGCACATTCTTGATGGTTGAGCCATCTCTCCAGCCCCTACTTTTCCTGCTGCTGCTTTTATTAATTTTTATTACATGCAAATAAGTGGGTTTGTAACCTTTGCTATGTACATTCCCGTTACACTGACCTCCCACTCCAGTCCTCTTTCTCCCACAAATAGACCCCTTCTGCCCTCTTGGTATATATTCCATTACCTGCTTGTTGACTCCTTCTCTGTGCCTTTAGACAGATGTTCAGCAAAATCAGCTAGAATAGGAAAGACAGATGTCACATGTGTTCTCCAATATGTGTAATCTAGATTTATATACATGTATGTTAGACTTTCTTGCCACACTTCCTTTGGATTGGCAGCTCCCAATAATGACACAAAGGCTTCTTGTTAATTACGAAAGCTTGGCCTTTAGCTTAGACTTGTTCCAAACTAGCTCTTATAACTCAAATTAACCTGTTTATATTCATTTATGTTCTGCCATGTAGCTTTTTACCTGTTCCTGTACCTCTGACTTCCTCAGTGTCTTGCTGGTGTCTCCTGCTGTGCCAGATTCTAACCCTGAGTTCCTCTCTCTGGCTGGAAGTCCCACCTATTCTCTCCTGCCTAGCTATTGGCCATTCAGCTCTTTATTAAACCAATCAGGTGCCTTAGGCAGGTAAGGCAAAACCTAGCTACATCTTCACACAGTGTAAACAGATACCCCCCAACACATGTCTGTAATACAGAGACAGGACATGACAGTAGAGAGGCTGGCTGTAGAGGAGAGGAGGGAGGTCTGAAGGTGGAGTTCTTCATAGCTCTCAGCTAAGAATAATCTGAAAGAGTTAAATAGCCCCTCAGCCTGCCTAGCCTGACCTCAGCCCCCATGTTCATTCCCTCCATCTTCTCAGAGAGGCCGTGTAATGTCTGTGCCTCCGGTAAGACCAGCTGGCAGGTTTCCAGTCCAGAGTGTCAGGATGTGCCAGCAGGAGGAGTAGAAGCATGGCCCCAGGGAAGAGATGTGAGTAAAGATTCTTGTAAAGTCACCCAGCTGTCACCAGAGTCAGAGAAGCAGTGTGGACATAACCAGTGTACTTACTGTTATTATATTCATAAGTGGACTTGAAAACTCAGATTAAAGCACGTCTTCCAAAAGCCTGCCCTCAGGGAAGAGGCAGTCTTTGTGCTACACTGGCTGCAGATATGTCCCCGGACACTGCATCACCAGTCTAGACTTCCGGTTCCTTCAGATGATTAGCTAGCTCTGCATGAGACCTAATGAAAGTCTAGAGTACAGAGGGATGGAACCATACACTGAAAATCACCACAGGTATCAATTGCGGCAGAAGAAATTAGTTTTAAAATGTCGTGTACAGGGTTTTTGTGGTTTACGTGTTTTGTTGTTGTTTTATAAACCTAATCAGAATCAAGAAGTGACAGTTTGTCCAGCAACCAGTCACTGTAACAGTTCCTCTAGGACTGACAGACATGAGACAGTTAAGTTAGTCTTTCATTTCCTGCCAAATCAACTTCCCCCAGATTATTTTGTGTGGATAAGTGTTTGCTTGCAGTGTATGTCTGTGTGCCATGTGCATGGCTGGTGGCCACAGAAATCAGAAGAGGGGGTTGGTAGTTGCGGACAGTTGTTAGCTGCTTAGTGGCTGCTAGGAACCAAACCCAGATCCTGGAAGAGTAGTCAGTACTCTTAACCACCGAGCCATCTCTCCAGCCCCCAAATCAAAGTTACAGAAATGAAATGAAGTAATGCACTGCAAGGCACTGTCAGCTATTAGATATT